>NC_143021.1:136910080-137160080 GCF_055824585.1 Amblyomma mixtum | reverse complement strand
CTGACTACTATAACCTGATAAGAGCTCTGCTATGTGTATTTTTTTTCCTTTGTTACCTGTATTTCCTGTATTTTCTTTTTTTTTGCGTGTGTGTGAAACCAGACCACTGCATTCCTGTCAAAGTGGAGGCCCGTTGCTCTTGCTAGCACGAGTCTGCAAGTGATTAATTTAACTGCCACGCAGTTTGCTCACAATGCAGTGGGCAGGTTGTGGTGATGAGCACACCTGCCTCGGTTGGGATGATCCCCTTAAGCTTTATTCTGATGTACAGAGTCGATCACACTCGTCTAGAACAGATTAGAGACGTGAACGCACAGGCACCAGTGCCTGCGAAGCAGCTGCGAAAAGATTTCAGTTCATTTGCAGCACACCGTCTGAGCACCCTAGACAAGTGTGATGGACTCTGTGCTACACTGTTGTACTGAAAACACCCTGTGCCCTGTAGTGGAAACCAACTCACGGCCAGCTCACAGCCGCCGGTCAATGTAGGACTCAGTGCTAGTGCAACCTTTGGGGTCTGTTTAGCACAAATTTTATTCATTTTGTAAAGACGAAGACGAACATTCTGTGCAGCGGCGGCAGTGCCATCGCTGCGCGTGCTTTGGGCTCGCTTTGGCTGACCGCAGACCTGTCGCCACGCCTCTGAGTTATGCCAACGTCGCCCCAAGACCTGCCGCCCGTCCACTGACTTACACCGAGGTCGTTGCTCAAACTCACCCGCCTACGTACCCTACAGTGTCAGTGCCCGTACCAGCGCCGGCACCTTATATGCGACCCTCTCCACGAGGCCGAGACCCCTGGCGCACGACGGATAACCGGCCTATTTGCTACACCTGCGGATTGCCTGGGCATGTAGCCCGCTATTGTCGTCGCCGTCTCCCAGTCACGACACCGCCGGCCGGGTACTGGCCTCCAGCGCATCAGTACTCTGCGTCTGCTGAGCCCCGTCCGTCGACTCGTCCGTTCTCCCCCGACCGCTCACCTCTTGCCGATCGCCGTTCCCCTGCGCCGCGACGCCGCTCCATCTCTCCGATGCGTCGTCGACCTAATAGTTCTCAAGAGGAAAACTAGATGCCGCAGTTCCTGAGGCAAGAACTGCGTCCCCATCGAACTACCAAAGACCTCAGCTGTCACCTGCGAACCTTATTGACGTTTAGGTCGAGGGAATTTCTGTCATGGCCCTTGTCGACACTGGCGCCGCAATTTCAGTGATAGACGCACAACTTTGTCGCCGCTTGAAGAAAGTTAAGACGCCAATTGCCGGTCTCTCGCTGCGCACGGCCAGCGCTCAGTACATCAAGCCGTCAGCAGCTTGCACACCACGAGTTTTGATTCAGGACGTCCTATATACAATCGAGTTCGTCGTCCTGCCGTTTTGTTCCCACGATGTTATTTTGGGCTGGGATTTCCTGTCTCGTCATGCTGCGGTCATAGATTGCGCTCGCGCTGAAGTCGGATTCTCTACCTTGCCCCAATCGCTGCCGGACGCTGCTCTCTCGTCGCCATGTATTAAAGCCGTCGCCGCCGAAGACATCGACCTGCCTCCGTGCTCTTCCGTCCTTGTGCGCCTCTGTTGTGACCCTCCCCGTGATGACACTGTACTTTTCACGCCCGCTCATACTTTTCTCCGCCGGGAGTGTCTTCCCCTGCCTTACGCCGTTCTGACTATTTCTGCTGGCCTATCCGTACTGTGGGTCTGTAACCCGTTCTCCGGCCCTAGTGCTTTGCGCCGTGGCGAATGTGTCGGCAGTGTCCAACCCATCGCGTCTATTATAACCCGTGGGGAGACTGACGAAATATCGCACATCAATCTCACTGCGCTCAGCCCACCATCTTCTACGCCCACTCCTTCCTCTACAAAACTGTTTCTCCGCTCCATCGACGCAGATCTTCCTCCGCCGCAGCGCAAGCAGCTTCTCCACTTGCTCCACCAGTTGAGCGCCTCCTTCGACTGCCATCACAGCTCCCTTGGCCAAACTTCGACTGTCACACATCGCATCGACACAGGTGCCCAGGCTCCTCTACGGCAGCGCCCCTATCGTGTGTCGACAACCGAGCGCCAAGTCATTGAAGATCAAGTCGACCAAATGCTCAAGAGCGGCGTCATTCAGCCCTCAAGCAGTCCTTGGGTTTCGCCAGTTGTGCTTGTCAAAAAGAAAGACCGCTCCATCCATTTCTGTGTAGACTACCGCCGCCTTAACAAGATCACGCGCAAGGACGTATATCCCCTGCCTCGCATCGATGATGCGCTAGACTGCTTGCAAGGTGCCGAAATATTTTCTTCTTTAGATTTACGCTCCGGGTACTGGCAGGTACCCATGGAAGAGGCCGATCGCCCCAAAACAGCCTTTGTAACCCCTGACGGCCTATATGAATTTACTGTGATGCCTTTCGGCCTTTGTAATGCTCCTGCCACCTTTGAGCGGATGATGGATACCATTCTGCGTGGGCTGAAGTGGAAGACCTGCCTCTGTTATCTCGACGACATCGTCGTGTTTTCGCCTGACTTTGACACTCACCTCTCCCGACTGAAGCACGTTTTGACCTGCCTCTCTGACGCCGGCCTTCAGCTCAACTTAAAGAAGTGTCATTTTGCCGCCCGCCAACTTACCATTTTAGGCCATGTTGTCTCTAAGGACGGTGTCCGTCCGGACCCGGCTAAACTTCGTGCTGTGGCTGCGTTTCCTCGACCTACTTCTATCAAAGATCTGCGCATCTTCCTGGGTCTGTGCTCCTACTTCCGTAGGTTTATACGCAACTTTGCCTCAATTGCTGCACCTTTGACACAACTTCTGTCCGGCAGTTCCGATCTTTCTCAGTGGCCGCAAGTTTGTGACGACGCCTTCGATTCTTTGCGCCGTATCCTCACCGCACCGCCGATACTGCGCCATTTCGACCCAAACGCACCTACCGAGGTCCATACTGACGCCAGTGGGGTAGGCATCGGCGCCGTACTCGCACAACGCAAATCTGGCTTCATCGAATACGTCGTTGCCTATGCCAGCCGCACGATAACAAAGGCTGAATCTAACTACTCGGTCACTGAAAAAGAGTGTCTGGCGATAGTTTGGGCCCTTACCATGTTCCGCCCTTACCTCTACGGACGCCCGTTTGACGTCGTGACCGACCACCATGCGCTATGCTGGCTTTCCTCTCTGAAAGATCCATCCGGTCGCCTCGCGAGGTGGGCCCTTCGCCTCCAGGAGTACGATATCCGCGTCGTGTATCGTACTGGTCGCAAACATCAAGACGCCGATGCTCTGTCCCGCTGCCCACTTCCAGCCAATATTTCCAGCCTTTCCGCCTTCGACGCCTCCTCACCTATGCTTCACATCAGCGCCATGCCTTCCTCGCAGCGTGCCGACCCATGGATCTCTTCTCTTATTGACTTCCTCGCCAACCCTACGGCTGCTTCGCCTTCGCGCGTTCTTCGCCGCCATGCTTCCCATTTCTCAATACGTGATAACCTCCTTTATCGCCGCAACTACACCTCAGACGGCCGCAAGTGGTTGCTAGTTATTCCTCGTCACCTTCGCTCGGAAGTCTGCGCCCATTTTCATGCTGACCCGGAGTGTGGTCATGTCGGAGTGTTCAAGACCTACGATCGCATCCGACTACGATATTATTGGCGTGGCATGTACACATTCATCCGCAAATACGTGCGGTCATGCCTTACCTGTCAACGTCGCAAGCCACCTCCTCATCGTTCTGCTGGAGAATTGCAGCCGCTACCTTGCCCGCCACGCCCATTTGACCGCGTCGGCATTGACTTATACGGTCCCCTCCCGTACACTTCGGCCGGCAACCGTTGGGCTATCGTCGCGGTTGATCATTTGACAAGGTATGCCGAAACCGCAGCCCTTCCAGCCGCCACAGCCTCAGAGGTGGCCTCGTTTATTTTAAACCGATTCATCCTTCGTCACGGCGCCCCTCGCGAACTGCTGAGCGACAGAGGCCGCGCCTTTCTGTCGGATGTTGTGAAAGCACTGCTCACCAAGTGCAATATAATTCACCGAAGCACCTCCGCATATCATCCGCAAACCAACGGTCTCACCGAGCGCTTTAACCGTACCCTCGGTGACATGTTATCTATGTATGTCTCTTCAGATCAGTCAAACTGGGATCTTGTCCTTCCGTACGTGACCTACGCGTACAACACCGCAACGCAGTCCACTACCGGATTTTCTCCTTTCTTTCTCCTTTACGGCCGTCACCCTTCTGCTACCATCGACACCATTCTCCCGTACCAACCCGATGCTTCCGAGTATACGCCTCTATCTGAAGCCGCCCAGCACGCCGAAGACTGTCGCCGCATCGCCCGTGCCCTCACGACTGACACCCAGTGCAGAGAGAAATCCCGCCACGACCTCAGCCAAACAACACCATACTTCGCCAACGGCTCCCTTGTGTGGCTCTGGATTCCGACGAATACTCCGGGTTTGTCATCAAAATTTCTTGCCAAGTACCATGGCCCATACCGCGTACTGGAGCGCACATCTCCAGTTAATTACACTGTAGAACCTCTCAACCCATCTTCTGATCGCCGCCGCCGTGGACGCGAGACTGTTCACGTCCAGCGCCTCAAGCCATTCTACGACCCAGCCGTCCTGCCTGCGCCCTGAGTCGCCAGGTTGGCTCCTTTTCTCCCCGGGGGCAATTGTAAAGACGAAGACGAACATTCTGTGCAGCGGCGGCAGCGCCATCGCTGCGCGTGCTTTGGGCTCGCTTTGGCTGACCGCAGACTGTTGCCGCCCTGCTCCTTCAATAAGGTCCCAGTGCCTTTAATAAACCCCCGTCTTACAATTTATTTTTTAGTTGCAAATAAACACTCAGGGTAATGAACCCACGCAGGAGTAGATGCAAGGTAGGAAAATGTCAATAGCGGATAACAATTTGTGATCACAGGGGTATCGGATGGTAATGATGTCAATTCAAGGTGATTAACATTCTCTAAAGGATTCGGCTGAGGTACAGTTCACAACACTAGATGGTGAAGTGTTTTCTATTGTTCTTTTAAGAGATACCTTACTAAAGGGAACCAGGATATTTGTTTGAGAAGTGATGGATTTCGCACTGTTAGTTTTCGAGGAGTGGCAGAATGGTTCCTGAAGGTATTCTGCTTTTGTCATGTAGAAGCGTCCGTGATAAAGCAGGTACAAAACCTCTACGCTCAGCTAGGCCGGGAGTGAAGGTCTGTTTTCTTGGATATGTTTGAATAGTTTCTAAATTCGTTCTAATTTGCCTATTAAATATTCTGGTGAGGTCTCCAAATAATATTTATTTATTTGTTATTTATTTATTCGATACTGTCAATCCCATCAGCGATCGTAACAGGTAGGGCATTCAAAAGTACAGAGGCACACAAAAAAATTACAATGGTAATTAATCAAAGTACATAAAAAATATGACACAAGATTATACATTAGAAGATACGTATAACAAATAAACCAGAATGAGGAGCATGTGACAAGATTTTGGCGGACAAATAATACCACAAGTGAAAACACAAACGGAAGGAATAACTTCGTAATGACATATATGAACTCAATAAATACTAAGATATAAGTAGTTGATTTTCCACACGTGTGCTAAAGAAATTTAATGATGGATTACTAACAATGGATGTGTTCAAGGTGTTCCATTCACGTATAGCACGAGGGAAGTATGAATATTTGAAAGTGTCAGTACGGAATGAAAACTCGTTTAGAGTGTGTATGTGTTTATTACGTGTTTGTCGCGTTTGTGATTTTGATATGTATCTTGAAGTGTCGACTTTTAATTGATTGTGTACGAGTTGATACATGGTTTTGAGGCGCGCTAGTTTTGCTCTGTTTTGAAGGGTTAGTAGTCCTGCGTGTTTGAGGTGTTCTGTTAGTGAGTCTGTCAACCTGTGTTTATTAAATATACATCTGACCGCCTTCCTCTGCACTGCTTCTATTTGTTTAGTAAGCTTGTTAGTGAAAGGAACCCAAACAACATTAGCATACTCTAGAATTGGTCTGACATATGTGTTATACGCTGGGAGCTTTGTTTCTGATGGTACTAGTTTGAGGCGTCTGTTAATGAAAAAATTACCGACGATTACGTTACTTCCTAATACGAAATTTGAGCGCAGCAAATAAGCTGTTTCACCTTTTCGATAGATTGAGGCAAAGAAATCGAGCAACACATGTATGAAAAATAACTGTTTTAAGGCGGTTGATGTGACATTGTTAACATGAGAATCCCATCTGAGGTCAGAGGTCAGTGTTATGCTTAAATATTTATATTCGGACACCGAATCAAGAGGAATGTTGCTTGATGTGTACTGGAAATTTGATTGGTGTATCTTTCTGGTTAGGGATAAAGAAACTGATTTTTTAACATTAATAGTCATCTGCCATTCTTCACTCCACTTGGTCACTGCTGTTAAAGCGTTCTTTAAAGCTATGTAGCCATTGACGCAGTTAATTTTCTGGTAAAGTACACAGTCGTCGGCAAAGAGTTTAACATTGTGAGAAATACTAGTAGGTAAGTCGTTTATAAAAATTAAACATAATACTGGGCCAAGAACACTTCCTTGTGGCACGCCGGATGTAACATTAGCTGTTTCGGACTTAGCATTGTTAATTTCGACGAATTGAGTACGGTCAGTCAAATAATCAGCGATCCAATCTACTATAGGGCCAGCTCCAAGGGTTGCATTAAGTTTCATAATAAGCTTGGAATGTGATACGCGGTCGAAAGCTTTCGAAAAGTCTAAGAAAATGAGATCAATTTGTTTCTGTTGATCAATAGCGAAGGATATGTCATGTGTAAGTTCGATTAGTTGTGTGACTGTAGAAACTCCTTTCGGAAAGCCGTGCTGAAAATGTATTAAAATTTGATTTTCCTTTAAGTAGGTTGTTGTGTGCTTTAAGATAATGTGCTCTAGTAACTTGCATACAGTGCTTGTTAGTGAAATTGGTCTGAAATTTGAGGGATCTGATATGCTTCCTGTTTTGTGTATAGGTGTCACTTTAGCTATTTTCCATTCTTTAGGAATGGTGTGCGATGACAATGACTTTTTAAAAAGTATTACTAAATATTTTGCTACCCATTCGGCATATCTACGCAAGAAAATGTTAGAGATTCCATCAGGTCCTGATCCTTTCTTTGTGTCCAAGTTTAATAAGAGGTTTAAGACTCCTGTTTCTGTTACAGTAAGGGGCTCTAATTTATTTCCTGAGCAAAAACTAATACGAGGCTTAATTCCGTTGTCTGTAGTGAAAATAGAAGTAAAGTAGGTATTCAGCGTGGTTGCAATATTTCTGTTTTCCTCTGGAGAAGCTTGGTTATCTTTTCGTGATTTAGGGTTCACGTGACGCCAGAACTTTTGGGGAGCATCTTTTAAGAAACGAGTCAGCGTATTAGTAAAGTAAAATGTTTTAGCTGTTTTTATTTTGGTTTTCAAATCAGTGATGGCCGAGTTTATTTTTTCAATTGTTTTTGGTGATGGATGGCGTTTCTGCACTTTTTTCAGCCGTCGAACTTTTCGCTTGGCATGAATTACGGTTCGAGTTATCCATGGATTACGTTTGCGTATTCTCTTAGTCTTGGTTGGCACATAATTAGTAACGCAATATGACACGTTTTTGAATATCTGCCACAATGTTTCTATGTCAGTATTTATGTCATCTGAGAGTTGCTGAAATGGTGTTAGTTCGTGTGATAAAGTATCAAGCATGGTAGTGTCGTCAGCTCGGTTGTAGTCTGGGTACGTTATTGTAGATGGAAAACAAGGGGCACGATAGTGATGCGGGACAGAACACATTACAAGTTTGTGATCAGACAGGCCATTTAAAATTTCAACCTTTGTTTCTCGACAGGAGAAGTGACTACTCAGGAAAACTAAATCTAAAACATTAGAGCTGGTTCCTTGCACACGTGTGGGATCTGTTACAATTTTCGAGAGGTTAAAAGAAAGCATTATATCAAAAACAACATCAGCGCAAGGTGAGGTATGGTGCATTGTATTCCAGTTAATATCAGGAAGATTGAGTGAGGTGTGGTGCAGTGTATTCCAGTTAATATCAGGAAGATTTAAATCCCCTAAAAGTATTAGTCTCACCCCCTTAACATGATGTTGCATATACTTATACAATGAATGAAGTATGATAGGATCAGAACAAGGACTAAGATAGACGCAACCCACAACGATTGCAGAATCAGAAAAGCAGAGTTTGCAAAAAATTACTTCAACCCCCTCAACTTCAGGTAACGTAACGAAATGTATATCTTTTCTTATCACTAATGCCACGCCTCCGCCTCGCATCAGCCTGTCCTTGCGTGCTATGGAGTAGTTGGGGGGAATTACTTCAAAGGCTTTGATTTCGCTTGTCAGCCAAGTTTCTGTTATAGCCATGAATTCTGGCTTTAAACCTAATAATAAAGATTCCAAGGGACCGAGCTTATTGATAATACTACGCGCATTAATGTTCACGAAAGTTATTTGGGACGTTGTGGACGGTGCGTGCGTATACAGCCCGTGTACTTGTGTTTTGGTTTTTTTGCCTCGGTTAGTAAAGGTACCGGTGTAACCGGATGAGCTGCAATTGGTGACACTTCACATTTCTCGTTGTCCCAAAAGTACAATTCACCGTTTATCTAGTTTGTTGAAAACCAGCGACACTTTTTCACCCCAATCTTTTCTTGGTTTCCCGTATTTCCATAGCTTTTTTCTGAATTCGCGGACACGAGGCGAAAAATCGCGGACACGAGGCTTATGGTTCTATGGACTCCCTGGCAGCGTTGCAAGACGCTGTCGCGTTCCACTCTTATAGGCGAAGCTTAACATCTTAACCACACATCAGTGACCGCACTTTAGGTCACAAAAGTGCCCGACTGAAATATGACGGGTATCCACCGAGATACGTAAGACAGTTACTGCGTAATTTCCTTTCCTCAAATACAATTTTCATTTTCTTCATTACGGGCCCTCTTTGTCTTTCTTCTTTCACTCCCACTTCCTCCCTTCCTGTACGCTGCGGTTCAGGTGTCCACCGAGATGACAGAGAATTACTGCGCCATTTCCTTTCCTCAAAAAGCGTTGCGTTCAAAGTGCAAGGCATCGCCTCGCTGGTGGAATGCGTCAACGAACAGCATTGGGCTACAGGAACGTTACCAATATCCTAGAAGACAGCCGAGGTTCGGTTCATTCCGAAGCCGAACAAACCCCTTAAACTGGATAATCTAAGACCGATATCGCTGACCTCGTGTTTGGGGAAGCTCATAGAGAGGGTCATCAACATGAGACTGAGTAGATACTTAGAAAAAACAACCTCCTACCTAATATTCAATTCGGCTTTCGCCCTCACCTATCGACGCAGGACGCCCTCTTGTACCTGTACAATGACCTCCTTGAGACACCTCCCAAGTCACAGACAAGGGCCATCCTGGCACTTGATTTGAAAGGAGCGTTCGATAACGTTCTACATAAAAACATCCTGCAAAGCCTCGCCGATATCAACTGTGGCGCAAGAACCTACAACTATATCAAAAACTTCTTATAAGCCTGGCAAGCCACTATAAACTTCAGTGGAATAAAATCAGATCCCATCACTCTAGGCCCGAGGGGAACTCCGCAAGGGGCGGTACTGTCACCTCTCTTGTTCAATTTGGCTATGAAAGATCTACCAGGCCTTCTTTCAGAAATCCCCGGCATCAAACACACATTGTATGCGGATGATATCACTGTCTGGTGCAACTCGGGGAGTGACGCCGAGATCGAGAAGCGTCTTCAAGCAGCAGCCGACACGGTGGACCGGTACGCCAGGGAGAGAGGCCTCCAGTGTGCGCCGGAAAAGTCCGAGTTGCTAATCCTGAAGAACCCGAGGACACCCCTAGCGCAGAACATCTCGGTGTATATAGAGAACCACCCAGTACAGAAACGCACGGAGATCAAGATCCTAGGGCAGTATATCCCGCAGGGGCGACTGAACACCACCACTATGAAGAGGCTTAAAACATCCACCGAGCAAATCCTCCGCATGATACATCGGTTTGGTTTGGTTTAGTTTATTGGGGTTTAACGTCCCAAAGCGACTGAGGCTATGAGAGACGCCGGAGAGAAGGGCTCCGGAAATTTCGACCACCTGGAGTTCTTTAACGTGCGCTGACATCGTATCCGAAATAAACACCATGGCATGAAGGAAAGGGACACCATCCGCTTAGTGCAAGCTTTCGTGATCTCTCGGATAATGTACGGGACGGCATTCCTTAACCTCTCCAGGTCGGAAATTGAAAAGTTGGAGGTACTCATCAGGAAAGCCTACAAGACGGCACTGGGCCTACCGAACTCCACGCCAACGGCAAAGCTCATGGCTCTAGGAGTACATAATACCCTCAAAGAGATGTGGGAAGCACAATGGCTCTCACAACTGAATCGGCTCGCACTTACAAAACACGGCAGAGAACTGCTCGATAAAATCCATGTTAATCTGCCCTATACAATTGACCAAAGGGAAGAGGTCCCATGCGATGTGAGAAGACGCATAAACGTGCACCCCATTCCGCGGAATATGCATCCCGCATATAACACCGAGAGGAGGAAAGCAAGAGGTGAAGCCCTGCAGAAGAAATGGGACAAGGAAATTAACACCATTTACGTGGACGCAGCAGGACCAAAGAATGGAGTCATGACTATTGTGGTCTCAACGCCTTCAGGGTCGATAGTGAAAAAACTGCGCCTCAGTGAAAACATCTAACCCCACTCACGCAGAGGAGGCAGCTATTGCATTAGCTGTAGCATCTAACCCCAACGCCGTTGTGCTCACTGATTCCCAGAACGCCTGTCGCAACTTCAATAACGGATTAATTCACAAGTCAGGGTTGTCATTGCTGACTAAGCATCCACCCAACCAGGTCTCAGTCATCTGGTTCCCCGGTCACCTGGAACTACCAGGAGGAAACGAAGCCGCCCACAGGCATGCCCGAGCTCTTCTATACCGGGCGTCTCCCCCTGATGACCATGAAAGGTGCCGCGACCTAATAGGTTTAGCAGTGTATGCTGACAATCTTGCGCCATACAGAACAGCCAGAAAGGAGTACCCAACACCACACAAATCCCTCAACAAGTTAGAAGAGAACACCCTTAGGAGACTACAAACCAACACATACCCAACAACAGCTAAATTACACCAGTGGTACCCTACACTGTACTCTCCGCAGTGTCCACATTGTGGAGCGGTAGGTAACCTCTACCATATGGTGTGGGCATGCCAATATAATCCCTTCGTTGACCCCATTCCCATCCCCTCGGAGGAGCAGTGGGAGGCTATTCTGCTCAGCGATGATCCTGACCGTCAGCACTGGCTGGTGGGGAGGGCCAGCGCAGCAGCAGCAGCCAGTGGACTACCGGACTAGGCGGCCCACCCACATGCTCTGAGAACATTGAAGAAATAAAGATGTTTGTAATCAATCAATCGCACCGAACGGGTGGTGGCGTTCTGTTCCGTGGACTCCCTGGCAGCGCTACAAACACGCCGTCGTGTTCCGCTCCTAAAGGCGAAGCTTAAGCGTCATTAATTAGCAGTTAATTAGCATTCAGACATTACTCAGTAATTAACCGTTAATTAGTGATTCGTCATCACTTAGTAATTAGTACTCAATTATATGTGACGCCACCAGTGCCCCAGAAGCAGTCAAAGTGGTGCGGAAAAGGCTTTCGCCTCTACGCACTTTAGACAGTCAAAGTGCCCCCTGAATTTTTCAGAAGGTTCCACGCACGTCACGCGTTACGGCCATCACCATTTTCGTTTGCACGGATACTTCTAACGCTAACGTATTAATCACGATGGTTTATTTACTTTTTATTGCTGACTTCTGCAATAAACGGAAGCCAGCAGTCACCGAAACCGTGGAGCATAGAGATCTTTAAGTAGAACAAGCTGTCGGGCTAGCTGGTGAATTACTCTGACATGGTAAAATTGCGCGATAGGATGAAAGGAAAAGCGTGCAAAAAGGTCGGAATGCAAAGGCAGGCCGATAGCGACTCCGTATTTATTTTATTTTATTTTTTATTTATAGAATACTGCAGACCCAAAGATAGGTCTAAGCTGTAGGGGCAAAATAGCATAAAAAGCGCGGCAAATAACATGGAAGAAACTAACATATCAGTAATAGAACATACCCTGCTGAAAAAAAGTTTTATGATGCAATAACCTCATAGATCATTCATCATAGAATATCATACAGTCTGTATGACATATCATACAATCTGTATGACATATCATACAATCTGTATGATATATCATACAGATTGTATAATATGTCATACAGATTGTATGATATTCTATGATGAATGATCTATGAGGTTATTGCATCATATAACTTTTTTTCAGCAGGGTAGTGAAGAACAAGGAAAAACAACTCAGCAATTATCAATAAGCAATTTTGTTAATGGCATCGATGCTGTTTACAACCTCAGGGGGGAGTTCATTCCATTGAGTTATTTTGTGGGGGAAAAAAAAGAGTATTTAAAAGCATTGATTCTAGCGCTGTACGGTGTTAGTGATTCCGTGTGACGATGTCGTGTTAGTCGGGTTGTGATCGGCTTAAGAAAGAAATCAGGGCTCATGGAGAGATTGTTATTTTTGAGTAGGAAAAAAAATTTCAATCGCTGAAGTTTTCTTCGTGTTTGCAATATTTGTATGTTGTTCATGGTGTTTATGTATGGTGTTTATGTGCATAAAGGTGGAAGGTTTGGCAAGTCAACATCTCTCATAAATGACAAAAGGAGGGCCAAAAAAAAAAGACGATGCACGAAGACAGAACACACATCACGAGCGCTCGTGGTGTTTGTTCTGTCTCCGTCCGTCGTCTTGTTTTCGCGCTCCTTTTGTCATGGGGCCGCCGCGGTGGCCCAGTGGTTATGGTGCTCGGCTGCTGACCCGAAAGACGCGGGTTCGATCCCGACCGCGGCGGTGGAATTTTGATGGAGGCGAAATTCTAGAGGCCCGTGTACTGTGCGATGTCGATGCTCGTTAAAGAACCCCAGGTGGTCGAAATTTCCGGAGCCCTTCTCTACGGCGTCTCTCATAGCCTTAGTCGCTTTGGGACGTTAAACCCCATAAACCAAACCAAAGCAAACCTTTTGTTATGGGCGTCCCACAACATAAATGTTGCGGGGTAAGTTCAGGGTGCCAATGGTGTTTACTGCAGCTTTCAAGCGGGTAAAGCTATGCCCCCGCATCACCAAACAAGGAGCATAGGAAAGTTCTTGTGGCAAGAAGCACGCTAAGCATTTTGGGGAACGCGCCGTCGCTCTCATATACGAGGTACCATTAACTTGTGGTAAAAAGTACGTAGGCCAGACTGGACGCTGCGTTAACGATCGTGCACGGGAACATGACCTATCGTTATCAACTGGGGTGGGTTCAAACTTGCCTGAACATTCTCTGACTTGCCGGGACTGCAGGCCGCTGCTGGGTGAAAGAAGAATTCTGAGCAAGAGCCGCAGCACAATCGCACGTGAACTGATGGATGCTTAATAAAACAGCGCAAAAAACGACGGAAAAGAGAACAGAGGACGAGCGCAGTCCTGTGTTCTCCTTTCTCTGGTGCGTCGTCTTTTGCGCTGTTTTATTAAACATCCATACCAACTAGCCCAACTAAACATTTTCCAGAACTGATGGAAGCCTATATCATAAAGAAAAATGAGCGTGATTGTATCGACGATTCTTCTGCTGAGCTGTAAAACAGTGAAATGGCCTTTCTTGATAAGAAGTTGTAAGATTCGGCCTTGCTGTCTATAGTTTGTAACATGCGCGGTATTGACAGCGCATGCTTTTTTTTCTGTTTCTCTACATAGTGGCGCGTTCTACGAACAAAATTAGTTGTCAGTTTGCGCTCGTACTGTACCATGTCTCGTGTGGAGAGTGCTCTTTTGCCGGCATTTTATCATGTCAGATATAGGGGATTTTTTTCTGCTTTGTGGCGTTGATCAGTGGAAAATGAACCGTTTAAATAATTAATAATTAAATAGAAATCAGAACAAAAACAACCACAATCTGCCAGTGGGATTTGAAGCCACTATCTGCGTATTTCTATGGCGACAGCTGTCCAATCTTCTGCTTTCGGTGGTAATTATGGGCAGTGCAACCAAGCCTTGAGAGTGTTCACCAGCGCCACACTCGTCCACAGGAGCGGACGTAGTACGTCCTCTATTACCCCGAGTGCCACACGTGAAACGTGATCGAACGATGGGGGGCGGTAGGTGCGCGAAAGTCCTCTTTTGCTACCTATGACACTAAGACAGCCAGAACCACGGCCGTCGTTAAGCTATTGAACAGACCAGGGAAGAAAAAAAAAGAGGTGGTCGTTATGACCTACACGACGGACGCCAACAGTCTCCCAAACAAAGGAGAGTAAGGACCTCTAATTCTTTCAATTTGGCGATGTTTATCAATGGGAGATCAATAGTTGAAGTAACTAATATTTTATTAGGAAGCAGGAGAAAAAAACTCAGGGGCACTTTGGGTCTCTAAATTGCCGCAAAACGAAACCTATTCTTGGCTCACAGTTTTTTTTTCATATTTTATGTTTCCCATTTAATTTTTCACTTTATTTTTTATTTTGTTCTTTTTTTATTATTTTTGTTTTTTTATATTTTTATTTTATTTTACTGTTTATTTTTGTTCCTTTTCTTATTTTTATTTTTTTATTTTGGTATATTTCATTTACGAGAGCCATGTATTCACTAGATGCACCTTTACTCACGCTCAAACCTGTGCGGCTGTGCTTCAACGTGCTCGTTGCTGGAAACAGCGCATCGGCCGTTGGCCGAGGTCTAGCGACGTCTCAGGACACTACGGACTCGTACAAAGTTGTACTTCCCCGATTGCCTACCGGTAATGTTGTCCTTAATACTGCCGCCGGCAGGTGTCCCCGAGCGGCGCCAAAAGGACGAAGAAGTGTGGAACTCGCGTGCTCTCGGAGCTGGGACTCTGCTTCTCTGTTGGCGGCTTGCGCCTAGCCTGTGTGATTAAGGACCCATCCGTGACATTTCTGGTGGAGGTGCGGGGTACATCGCCCTGGAATATGTCGCACACCCCTCCTAACACCGAGGACCCCAGACCTCTCCCTATCGACACGCCAGTGCATCGGGTCAGTCGCGGCAATCTAGGACTGCCCCCTGAGCATAGGCTGTTGGAGACTACCTCGCCACCTGGCCGGCTGCCTCCTGAGCTCAGGCCATTTGACACTACCTCGGCGCCTGCCCCTCAACCAGTCATGCAAGGCGCCGCGTACTACACCCTCCAAAACCCACGGCTACCAAAATCCTTTCACGGGACTCAGCTGGAGGACGTGGAAGATTGGCTCCTCCAGTTTGAACGGGTCGCCGCATTCAACCAGTGGGATGACGCCGCCAAACTGAGGAACGTTTTCTTCAGCTTGGAGGACGGTGCTCGAACGTGGTACGAAAACCGTGAGGACGCTCTTTTGTCATGGCATGAGTTCCGACGTCAATTGCTCGCCACGTATGTCAGCGCTGATCGTCGGGAGCGAGCTGAACGCGCCCTACAGTCCCGCATGCAGATGCCCAATGAAACGGTTACCATGTACGTCGAAGACATGACGCGTCTCTTCCGGCGGGCTGACCCAGCCATGTCGGAAGCCAAAAAGCTGCGCCACCTAATGCGTGGTGTGAAAGAACAGCTTTTCGCCGGCCTCGTGCGCAGCCCCCCAAGCACTGTTGCCGAGTTTCTAGCAGAGGCTGTCACGATGGAGCAGGTTCTCCGGCAGCGTTCCACCGCGTACGACCGGCCAGTCCTTGCTGCTTCTATAACGGAGCCTCTCCCGGCGTTCAACACCAATACCGACTTCCTCCGTGACATGATCCGCACTGTCGTCCGTGAGGAGCTGCAGAAGATCTGTGGTACGTCGCAGACCACGGCCAGCTCCTTTATGGGCGTTATCCGCGACGAGGTGCAGCAGGCTGTCAGGCTGCTGTCTCGCTGCTGTTATCGCTTTGTCTACACGACTCTCTGCCCACAGTGACGGGATTTGAAGGCGCAGGCTCCTTTCCCAAGCAATGTAGCCCTGGTAAGCCGAGCACCAAGCCGGGCCATAGCTTGTACCCATTTTGAGAAAACCGGTGGGTACCCGGCCGGTGGCGGGAGTCGAACCCATCACCTCCCGAAGCCGAGGCGGGCGCTCTGCCACGAGGCCACCTGACAGGCTGTCAGGGCGTCGCCCTGCCCCGACTCCAGCGGCATTTACACAGCCTATCCAGACGGACTACTGCCGCCCGACGTATGCTGACGCTTTACGACGCCCTCCCCCAAATGCAACGGCGTTTGTTCAAGCCCATCACGACGTCCCGCTACCCTCCGTGCAGCCAGTGCAGCACATCCCGAGTGACCGACGATCCCTGCGCAGAGCGGACGTCTGGCGTGGCCCAGACCGCCGACGTTTGTGTTTCCATTGTGGGGAGCCCGGTCACCTGTTCCGGCGGTGCCCATATCGTGAACTTGGCCTGCAGGGTTTTTCCCCCGATGCGCCAAGACCCCGATTTGGTCAACGGCCCCCTGCGATTGAAGAGTACGTAACGCAGCAACCACTGTGGTCCACGGCGTGCCGTCAGTCCCGATCGCCGTCCCCTCGCCGGTCATCATTTTCACCGAATCCGCAGAACTTTTCGCGAGCGGCAGCGGACCGCTCGCCCAGTCCTCGCCGGGAAAACTGAAGACAGCGACCTCCGGGGGCGTGGTCGCTGGATATCGATGCTGTAAGGACCCCCTGACGACGCCGACATTCGATGATAGAGCTTTGTCGACGTCGACGACAGCCGGTGATCTAAAGGAGCGATTCTCACTCGACATACCCGTGCTTCTCGACGGTCACAGCATTAGCGCGTTGGTGGACACAGGAGCAGAGTTTTCAATTATTAGTGGCAAATTGGCAGCGCTTCTGAAGAAAGTCACGACTCCCTGCTCTGGCATGCAGATCCGGACGGCGGGGGGCCATATCATTACTCCGCTTGGACAGTGCACGGCTAGGGTCCAGATCATCGATTCGACGTTCGTAGTGAGCTGCCTGGTGCTCCGCGACTGTTCTCGTGACCTGATTTTGGGCGTAGATTTTCTCCGTGAGAATGGTGCCGTTATCGACCTGCGGAACAGAACCGTTACGTTTTCTAGAGCGAAAGCCGACAACACCTCCGATGTTCGTCAACGCAGCTCCGCCCTTCGTATTTCCACTGAGAGTGTTTTGATCCCGCCGCGCGCCAGTGTTTTTGCAAGAGTTGAATGCGATGATAGGCTACGTGATGGACCTGCAGTCGCCGAGGGCAACCTTTCCTTGCTACTGACACACGGCATTTGCTCGGCCCGAAGCCTTGTCCACCTCCATAACGGTCGGTCGGAGCTCCTGATTACTAATTTTACCAACGAACCTCGTCGCCTTTTCCGAGCTACTGCCATAGCGTGGGCCGCCAATTGGCAGATGTTACTGAGTGTTTTGCGTCCGAGGGCATGGTACAACCGGAGACGTCCCTGGATCGCATCGATATTAGCTCCGGGCTATCAGCCACTCAACAGCGCGACCTACGCGCCCTACTGCTTCAATACCAAACCTGCTTCGCATCCTCCTCGAAAGTGCGGCAAACGGCGGTCACAAAGCATCGAATCATCACTTCCGATGATGCTCGCCCCATACGACAGCAGCCGTACCGCATTTCCCCGAAGGAACGCGACGCCATCCAAACGCAGGTGAAGGAGATGCTTACAGACGGCATAATTCAGCCTTCTAAGAGCCCGTGGTCGTCGCCTGTTGTTCTGGTAAAGAAGAAGGATGGGACTTTGCGCTTTTGCGTCGATTACCGTAAGCTGAACGCCATAACGAAAAAGGACGTCTACCCGCTGCCTCGCATCGACGACTCACTCGACAGACTTCGCCGCGCCAAGTATTTTTCATCAATCGACCTAAAGAGCGGATATTGGCAGATTGAGGTTGATGAACGTGACCGCGAAAAAACTGCCTTCATCACACCCGACGGCCTATATGAATTTAAGGTGTTGCCCTTCGGCCTTTGTTCAGCGCCTGCGACGTTTCAGCGCATGATGGACACTGTCCTGGCTGGCCTCAAATGGCAAACCTGTTTAGTTTATCTAGATGACGTGGTGGTGTTTTCAGAAACCTTCGACCAACACCTTGAACGACTGCGGACCGTGCTGGATGCCCTGCGGTTGGCCGACTTGACACTTAAACCCGAGAAGTGCCACTTTGGCTACAAAGAGCTCAAGTTTCTTGGCCATGTTGTGAGCGCCGACGGTGTAAAACCCGACCCCGAGAAAACTGCCGCCGTAGCCGAGTTTCCCCGTCCTACTACAAAGAAAGCGCTCAAGCGCTTCTTGGGTTTGTGCGCCTACTACCGCCGTTTTATCGCAGACTTCTCCAACATCGCTGAACCCTTGACCCGCTTAACGCGTGAAGATACACCGTTCGTCTGGACTGCCGCGCAAGAGGCTGCTTTCACAGAGCTGCGACAACGGCTGCACACTACCCCTGTGCTTGCTCACTTTGATGAGGAGGCTGCTACCGAGATACACACCGACGCTAGCAATATTGGGCTTGGTGCCGTCCTCGTTCAGCATCAAGAAGGCGTGGAACGTGTGATCGCGTATGCAAGTCGCACACTCTCGCGCACCGAAATCAACTATTCCACCTCAGAAAAGGAGTGCCTCGCCGTCATCTGGGCCACGATGAAATTTCGGCCCTATATCTACGGTCGCCCTTTCAAAGTCGTCACAGACCACCATTCCTTGTGCTGGCTGACCAATCTCCGGGACCCATCAGGCCGCCTGGCACGCTGGAGCCTTCGCCTTCAGGAATTTGATTATACAATTGTCTATAAGTCCGGACGTAAACACGAAGATGCCGACACGCTCTCGCGCGCACCCGTTGAGCAAGCTGATGACAGCGCAGAGGACGACCATCGTTTCCTAGGTGTGGTCAGCAGTTCGGACTTGGTGGCAAGGCAGCGTGCTGACGCTGGCCTGCGGTCTGTCATGGATCACCTAGAGGGCCATGCTTCCAACGTACCTCGACCCTTTTCCCGCCACCTGTCCTCTTTTTGTATTCGCAATGGCGTACTCTACAAGAAAAACTCACGTAACGGTGACCGGACCTACCTCCTAGTCGTACCATCAGACCTCCGCGACGACATCCTTTCAGCGTGTCATGATGAGCCCACATCTGGCCACTTGGGATTTGCACGCACGCTCGCCCGAGTGCGTCAGGCCTATTATTGGCCTAAACTTGCAGCGACCATTCATCGCTACGTCAGAGGTTGCCGTGAGTGCCAGCGTCGTAAGTCGCCACCGCTAAAGCCTGCAGGTTTGCTCCATCCAATTGAACCACCTCGCACACCTTTTGACCAAGTCGGCATTGATCTTCTGGGCCCATTTCCTGTATCAGCATCTGGCAATAAGTGGATTATAGTTGCGACTGATTATTTGACGCGCTATGCGGAAACCAAGGCGGTGCCGCGCAGTACATCCTCGGAAATCGCGCATTTCTTCATACACCACATCGTTTTACGACACGGCGCCCCGTCTTCCGTAATCACCGACAGAGGCACTGCGTTTACTGCGCAGCTCTTGCACGAGGTGTTCCGGCTGAGTCACACGACCCACCGCAAGACTACTGCATACCACCCGCAGTCAAACGGGCTCCCGGAGCGCCTCAACAAAACCTTAGCGGACATGCTCGCCATGTACGTCGATGTACAGCACAAGACCTGGGACGAGATCCTCCCATACGTGACGTTTGCCTATAACACGGCGCTTCAGGAAACGACTCGCTTTACGCCGTTTCGCCTCGTCTACGGGCGTGACGTACAGACAATGCTCGACGCCATGCTTCCGTGCGCCCCTGACGACCAGGAGCTCACGTCGGACGCCGAGGAGTTTACCCGGCACGCAGAGGAAGCCCGGCAACTGGCCCGTATGCACATCCGACGGCAGCAGGCCACGGATGCAAAACGCTACAACCAACGACATCGACACGTAGAGTACCACCCCGACGACAAAGTGTGGGTATGGACCCCAGTACGTCGCCCAGGTCTGTCGGAGAAGCTCCTGAGCCGCTACTTTGGACCGTACACAGTGTTGCGCCGTATCACGGATGTGACGTATGAAGTCCTCCCCGATGGCACTCTACCGAGTTCGCGCCGTCGACCTCAGCCTGAGGTCGTGCACGTACTGCGCATGAAGCCTTACTGTACACAGTAAGGGACGTAGCCTCTTCCGCGTGTTCTTTTTATTAGTGCCTGCAGCCGTTGAGCGGCATGTGACCGTTTGTTCACTTGCTTACTTCCTCCCGTTCACTCAATGTGCGCCCACGTTTTTGCTTTCTTTTTTGGGGAGGGGGAATAATGCCGCCAGGTGTCCCCGAGCGGCGCCAAAAGGACGAAGAAGTGTGGAACTCGCGTGCTCTCGGAGCTGGGACTCTGCTTCTCTGTTGGCGGCTTGCGCCTAGCCTGTGTGATTAAGGACCCATCCGTGACAATACCATTTTCCTGCATGCTGACCTTAAGGGTCGCCCGTACCGAGCGCCTGACTTCCGTGACGCACTCGTACAGATATTGGATCTCCGGGAAATTTTGTGCATTGGTCAATACCAAATGAGCCACGTGTGGATGGTTACCTGCGAGAGTAGTTCTTCCAAACAGAAGCTTGTTAACAAAGCGGAGTTTCCTGTCAAAGGACTGCGGTGCATGGTGTTTGACCCGGATACTAAGAACGTCAAGGTTAAGCTCCTTTGGCTTCCCCGCTATATGGAACACCGGATGATTGTGGAAGCATTAGAGCCTTATGGCACGATTCAGTCTGTGGAGCGTGAAAAGTGGCGGTGCCCAGGGATGGAGCATATGGAAACGTCGAACCGTGAAATCTCCCTCACACTCAAGGATGGAGTGTCAGCAAGCACAATCCCACACACACTTAATGTTTATGGAGTGCAGGCATTAGTCCTTATCCCAGGGAGACCTCCACTGTGCCTCCGATGCAGCCGGGTTGGGCATGTACGGCGCCAGTGTCGCACGCCTCGGTGCACCCAGTGCCGACGCTTTGGCCATACTGCGGAGAACTGTGTCTTGAGGTACGCTGACAGGCTGCGTCAAGGCCAGTGGTCACGGGAAGATGACGTGGCATCAGAACACATCATGGATGTGTCTGAGGTTGTCGACGCGACCGGAGAACTAAGTCGTGAGCATCGAATAGATAGGGAACAGAAGGCTTCAACACCTCAAATCAACACGGAATCTCAAGCGACTGGCCATCTAGCATCCGCGCCTCCAGAACGAAAACCGCCGGACCCGGCCCCCCCCCCCCCCTCCCCCCCCCCCCCCCCCCCGTGAGCGCTACAGAGACTGCTGTGCTTGCTGCACAGGAACACCTCGTCGCCACAGGCCAACGTCCAGATATGCCTCCTGTGGAGTCAGACGAGGCGATACAGCCAGTGAATGCTCGCCGATCCTCCTCTGTTGCTGATTCTGCTTCGTCGTTGAAGGGTAACGGTGAGCCGTGTGTGGCGTCGATCTCTGGCGTGTCCGGTTCTCTGTCGGCTGTTAGTGTGGCAGCGAGTGATGTGCTCCCCTCGGGTTCGTGGGCCGAGGCCTTGGCTGTTTCAGAGGAAGACATGGACAGCACCGCACCTTTGAAACGTCCAGCAGATGCTGACGAGGTGTGTATCGATGGCGCTGACCACAAGGCACAATGTGTAGAGGCCACGGGAAGGGTGGCGTTAAAGAGGAGGGCGATGTCTGCCCGAGAGGCTGCCAATTTGGAGGCGGGCCACCCCATTCCAGGGGATGGCGTTTGTTAAGACTGGCACCAAAAATGGCGAGCGTCGCAGCATATCAAGTCGCTACCCTTAACGTTAGGGGTATGCGTAATCGTAGGAGGCAACAGCAGGTACGGCATCTCTTAAACAAATGGAGTGTGTGTATGGCCGCTATCCAGGAAACAAAGTTGTCCTCTGATGAAGATACAGCAGCTGCTCTGGAGCCTTTTTTGTCGGAATACAACATTATTGTTAGCCACGCGAGAGGCAGGAGGTTGTATGCTATTCCTGGCGAACGCGCTAGAGATAACAGCCATGTCTTATTGCATAGATGACGAGGGGCGACTTATATGCTGTGATCTCACAATTTCAGGTGTACAGTGGCGGATTATTTGTGTTTCCGCCCCCACAAAGCAGCGCGATAGAAGGCTTTTCTTTCTGTCATTAGTTGAACATTTGTGCACGGACCGCAAAATTATATTGTTGGGAGATTTTAATTGCGTTTGTAGGGATGAGGACCGATCAGTGGTATGTAAGAGATACGACCCTAGTGCTGCATTACTTACCGACTTGGTTTCTGAATATAGTCTTGTGGACGTGGGACAGGAAAAAGGCGACAGTATGCATTTCACTCATTTTCAGTTTTCCTCTAATGCTTGCCTTGACAGAATTTACGTTTCTGTAGACGCGTTAGCAAGTGTGTTTGGCTACTGGGTGCGGCCGATCTTCTTCAGTGACCACTGTATGGTGTCTCTTCAGATAGGGAGGTACACTCGGCATGTACTTCACCCTCGATGGGAGTTGTGGAAGATGAATAACTGTCTGCTCTCAGACGAAATCTTTCAGCGTGCTGTACCTACTTGTTTGAAGGACGTATGGTCACGCCGTGATCTGTCCGTTTTTCAAAAGTGGGATTTGTTTAAACAGGAGATCAAAAACTTGGCAATTGAGGCCTCAGCAAGAATCGCTTTCCTGAAGAGACACCACCTTCGTGAGCTTGGGCGTACACTAACGGAGCTACATGAGCTAGAGAGGATAAGCCCGGTGCCTATCTCGAAGAGATTTATAACGTAAAAGCAGAGCTTCAACAATTTGCGACAGAAAGATCTAAGGGGGCCTTGATACGATCTAGGTCCCGAAGGTTTCTTGATGAGCAACCTTCTCGTCGGGCCCTGAGTGGTGAAAAAGAGAATGCTCTTGCGAAGGAAATATTGGAAATTCAGTATGGTGATTGCACATACAACGATGCGCCTGGTATTCTTGCTGCTTTCTTTGACTATTATCGAAAGATGTTTGGCAGTTGCGAAGATCCAAATCAGGGTTTCGATTACAGTTCCTTACTCGGAAACTTCCCTCGACTTGACGATGAGAAGTGTGCTATAGTGAAGGAACCTATCACTTTTCATGAAATTCAATCAGCCATTTCTGCCCTGCGGAGCCAGAAATCTCCTGGGCCAGATGGTATTACTAGCGAATTCTATAAAACCTTTTCGCCTTGCCTAGTGCCTGTTTTGATGGAAGTTTTCCAAGCATCTTATGATGTGTGTCCTGCCTCCCACTTTCTATTCTGGGCACACAATATTAATTCCCAAAAGCAAAGATACTAATCGGTTGAAAATTGTTGAGGGATATCGTCCAATTTCCCTCTGCAATGTTGATTACAAAAGTTGTGCCAAGGTTATTAGCAGTCGTCTGCAGCTAGTCATTATGGACTTGGTAGGTTCGCATCAGGTCTGTGGTATTAGAGGCCGCAGTATTAAAACACATATCCATATTGCACGTTCAGTATTAGAGACAGTATCAGATGAGACAGGCCAAGTAGCTCTGATTCAAATTGACTTGGCGAAGGCGTTTGATAAAGTTCGGCACGATTTCTTGTTCGTGGTCTTGGAGTATGCTAATATTGGTGACGTCTTGCTCAAAGGCATAAGGCTGTGCTATAAGAACTCCTATACAAAGGTTATTGTTAATCAGGAGCTAACGAAACCAATACCACTGGAAGTATCTGTTCGTCAAGGATGTCCACTGTCTCCATTGTTGTTTGCCCTATATCTGGAACCCCTCTGTCTCAGTATAAGTAACAGCGCAGCTATCCGCGGTTTCTCTCTGGCTCAATGTGAAGTTAAAGTTTTAGCCTATGCTGATGATGTCGCCCTCTTTTGTTCTGACAAAAAGAGTGTACTTGAGGCTCTAAACTTGACTAAACAGTTCTGTGTTGTATCAGGCGCGGCTCTTAATTTAGAGAAATCCAAAGGTTTTTGGTTGGGTTATTGGGGAACTAGACGAAGCCAGTTCGGTGGCATATGCTGGGACAGTAGCCCTCTTGAGTACCTAGGCGTTCCGCTGCGCCCAGTTCGCAACAGTACAGCCTACTGGGATTCACAAATTGTAACTCTACGGCGGCCAACACAGGCTTGGATGGGTAGGGAACTCTCAGTGTTTGCGAGGGCACAGGTCTGTAACATATTTTTGTTTGCAAAGCTCGCGTATGTCCTTCAAGTCCTGCATTGTGCGAGGAGGAAGGTGCAAGCAATACACAGAATATTTGCAACATTCGTTTGGCGCTCTCAATGGGAGCCCATGAGGCGAGACAACTTGTTCCTTCCCTTAGAGGGTGGTGGAGTGGGTCTTGTTCACCTGTTCGTGCATCAACTTGTTTCCCGTTTTTTCTTTTTAAAATCGACAAACCACCCGTTTCTGGTAGCTGTGCTCATTAGGCGGCTTAGTTTTCATTTCCCTTACTTATTCGCACCGACTGTGCAGGCTTGTGAGGGGACTTTATGGGGATTCCTTAAGGAGGTTGCCGACACTTTCAATTTCCTCACTGTGCGCTTCTCTTTAGGTTACCTGCATAGCCCCTCGAGAAAACAGATGACCCAGGCCCTCACTGAGTCTTTGTTCCCTACACCATTGTATCGGCAGCCTTATCTGGGGTCTTTGGACATCAGTGTTCTAAAGCGTGTTAGGCGGATGTGCATTCAGGCAGCCGCTAAAACGTTCTTTTTGAAACTACACACAGCGACGCTGCCTGTCAAGACATTTCTTAATGACAAGGGGATGTTTGCACCCTGGAATGTGAATTGCCGTCTGTGTAACGTGCCTCAGACAATTGATCATTGCTTCATCCTGTGCCGTGATGCCATGTTCTTTTGGGACATACTACAACGAACTCTTAAGAAGGACATTGAAATTACACCATACACTATTAGATTTCTGCCTGTTGACAAAAACTCTGCTATGCCTTATGATCTGTTTATGTTGATGGGACTATTCAGTCTTTGGAAAAGCCGTATGATGGACAGAAATGCCGAGCCACCAAGATCGTCCAAATCTGTGTTTCGTGAACAGTGTGCTTTGGTGAGGAGTGTATATGCTGCACGCGAAGAACCTCCAAGCTGGCTGCCGTGCCTAGATGCATGTGTGTGCCTCCCTGAATTTTGATGTTTTGATGGGGATGCAGTGTTGAGTTAGGGCTATGGCGGGCTCCTATTAAGCAGCCCGGTAACTTGAGACGCGAACCAGTCTGATTGAAGTTTTCCTCCTTTCTACGGAAGTTCTTCCATGCAATAAAGAAAAAAAAGAGCCTTCCTGGCGGAGTGGTAGCGTCTCTGCTTCAAATGCGAAAGGCCCTGGTTCGATTCCAAACCTCGACGCAGATTCTTTTTAAAATGCGGACAAGTCTGCCGACACGGCTGCTGACGGCAGTATGAGACATCGAAGGCTTTCGCCTTAAATACAACCACAATCTGCCAGTGGGATCCTAACCCACTGCCTTCGAATTTCGCGTCCCGTGCTCTACCAACTCAGCTACGGCGACGACTATCCAATCTTCTCCTTTCGGGGGTATTTATGTGCCGTGCAGTGCAAATGAACGTTAAATTTAATTTCGTTTTTTTCTGCCCTTAAGGCACTCTGCCCATTAGAGAGGGGAGGGACTAAGAGAGTCATCAGTAAAAACTCGCACAAGACAACGCAAGAGAAGGGATTGCAAATTTCGAGTTGACATCTGTTGATGACAAGCACAAAGGTACAAAGGATACAAACGCATATGTAATGAACACGAAGGAAAATTGCAATGTGACAAAAAATAGCGCGGCAGGAGCCCGAAATTCATTTGTAGCATCTTGACAGTCATAACAACGAAAACACTGAAATATAGAATATTACGTACACGTATACAAAAGAGATTTTCAAAACTTCACAAAAGGTGATTTTCAAGTGTATTCTTAAGCACAGGTGTATTATTTGTACTTGTTAATCAGGGGGATAAACGGTTCTAGCCTTGCTAGTTTTGGGCAGGGTGTCGAACCGGAACCTAACCTGAACCCGAAACCGGAACCGAATTTCCACCCGGAACCGGAGCCGACGAACCGAACCCATATTTTATTCGCCATCTTGGAACTGAACCCGAACCGGAACGATTCAAAGGAACCGTTCCGAACCGGTTCGGAGCTCGGTTCAGCCCCACTTTTTTTGCAACCCGGCACACTTTCTTTTTTTCAGACAAAATGAGATAGCCTAGCGAGCCGCCGCGGTGGCTCAGCGGTTATGGTGCTCGGCTGCTGACCCGAAAGACGCGGGTTCCATCCCGGCTGCGGCGGCTGAATTTTTTTGGAGGAGAAATTCTAGAGGCCCGTGTACTGTGCGATGTCAGGGCACGTTAAAGAACCCCAGGTGGTCGAAATTTCCGGAGCCCTCCACTAAGGCGTCTCTGATAGCCTTAGTCGCTTTGGGACGTTAAACCCCATAAACCAAACCAACCAGATAGCCTAGCGCGTAGGTTTACCCATCCGAAGCTGTCTGCGCTGGAAAGTGGGAGAATGGCGCCCAGTTTATGAGACAACAAAATTGATTGGTTTGGTTTATGGTGTTTAACGTCCCAAAGCGACTAAGGCTATGGAGATACCGTAGTGGAGGGCTCCGGAAATTTCGACCACATGGGGTTCTTTAACGTGCACTGACATCGTACAGTACACGGGCCTCTAGAATTTCTCCTCCAAATAAATTCAACCGCCGCAGCCGGGATCGAACCCGCGTCTTTCGGGTCAGCAGCCAAGCACCATAACCACTGAGCCACCGCGGCGGCACAACAAAATTGAATGAAGTATGATGTGTGGGAAGAAACCTAATTGACTCTTCTGCAATGTACTAGCGCCAATTCTAAAGCATTGTAAGTCAGGTTTATGTGAAATCTTGAGTGATTACTTCTCCTTTTCATGTTTGTGTATGGCTTTAATCAAATTGTTAGCCCTGATCTAATTCAATAAAGCACTATAGACACCAAATTATTGCTTGCGTATTTTCTCTTTTCAAACGACGATTTCGACATTGGTATACATGGAGCACCCTGTGGTATTTGCCTACAGCCAATAAATAATTTATATGAGAATTTTTTCGTGACGTTGTTTTAGTTTCATCGGCAGAACGAGTGCTGTTACCTGTAGTTGAATTTAGGTTACATGAGGCACGAAATAAAACGGCAATAACTCGTTTGTTGTAATTCTAGCCTTTGACGCAGGCTGGTTTATGTGCAGTAGCGAGTCAAAACAAAGTATCAGCGTCTATATCACAGGTTTGCACGTTTCACGTGACAGTTCAACTGCTAGTCACAACATTTCTCGGTTGATGAAACTGAAACAGACTGAAATAAATTATTTTCTAAATTATTCAGCGGCCGTAGGCGATTGATTGATTGAAAACATCTTTATTTATTCAGTATTTTCAGAACATGTGGGTGGGCTGCCTAGTCCGGTAGTCCATTGGCTGCTGCTGCTGCGGTGGTCCTCCCCACCAGCCAGTGCTGACGGTCAGGATCATCGCTGAGCAGAATAGCCTCCCACTGCTCCTCTGAGGCGTTGGGAATGGGGTCAAGTAAGGGATTAAATTGGCATGCCCACACCATATGGTAGAGGTTAGCTACCTCTCCACAGTGTGGGCACTGCGGAGAGTATAGTGTAGGGTACCACAGGTGTAATTTAGCTGGTGTTGGGTATGTGTTGGTTTGTAGTCTTCTAAGGGTGTTCTCTTCTAACTTATTGAGGGATTTGTGTGGTGTTGGGTACTCCTTTCTGGCTGTTCTGTATGGCGCGAGATTGTCAGCATACACTGCTAAACCTATCAGCTCACGGCACCCTTCATGGTCATCAGGGGGAGACGCCGTAGGCGGCCGTAGGCGAATACCGCATAGTGGTCCAGGTATCCTAATATCTAAGTCATCGTTTGAAAGAAGAAAACACGCAATAAAATTTGTGTGCGCAGTCCTTCGAGCACCGATTGAGAATGCTGTTGCTCGGTGCGGGCTGCGGACTCAGTGAAAGCTAGGAATTGGGTCTGTATTTATAGAATATGACTCAAAAGGAAAGAGGGCCCCAGGCCCTTGGAAGGTACAGACTGGCTCCCCGAGCGGCTGCTCTCTTCCGCTGCTGAAGGAAGACTCCCTTTGTCCGTTGACGGTCGAGTTTTCGAACGCCGTGGTCACGTGACAAAGCCGCGGTTCTTGGAAGAAAGCGCCCTTGGGGGCCGAATCCGGACCACCCCGAGTTCCGATGCGAGAGGAGAGGGGACAGCCGTGACCCTCATAAACATGTCAAGTTCGAGAGGGGTGCGTCTTCGGCGGAACATGAGCCCCGCGTCCACGACGAGGCCGGCACCCTGCGACGCCGAGTATAGGTCGGAACGCTCGCGGCATAAACAGTTTCCCGGAGTTCGCGGGCTCACACGCCAGCAGTGTCTTGCAACGCAACAGACTCCTCCCCCCGATGAAGTCCTTCGCCGAGGCTGCGTCCCCAGATGCAGGGTCGAGAGAAGGCGCTCCGGACGGCCACAGGGCAAATGCATGCGCTCAGTTTCCACACACACACACACACACACGCACACACACGCACACACACACACACACACACACACACACACACACACACACACACACACACACACACACACACACACACACACACACACACACACACATGCACGCGCACGCGCCCACACACACACAGTGCGGTTATTTTGGGAAGGGATGCTATACTGCTAACGCAGTAAGAAGGACAACTAAACGAGTATGCATACTCCGAGTTGGATTCGTACCAGCGGCGCGCAACAGAAAAGCTCCGTTTAGAGATGCCTTAGGCTACTCCGCCATCTCAGAGGCTTCTTTTTATCGTTGTTGCATAAAATATTAGGAACCTCTGGGACCCTCCTCGTGCCTTGCTTCATCTCGTCGAATTCAAAGATCTCAGCGGAAATTCTTACGCCACCGTGGCTCCCTTACTCTGCCCGCACATCAAAATTTCGGAATGAGTCAGGAGATTGAAATTGAACAACATGGTCCTGCAGCGGTAAAGAGCACTGTTCTCTGAACAGCGACCTCGCTGAACGCGGCGGTTCTGCGTGTTGATCCATCATGCGGGTGTTCCACACGCTAAGCTGTCCTACGAACACGAAGAGTTCGCACGAAATTGCGGAGTCTTTTGTCGCAGACAGAAATCTTATAGTGAAGTACATGATCTCAGTGTCTATTTTAAGACACTGCTGAAGTATGCCCCTAAAACGCAGCATCACGACAAAAAGAAACAATTGTTTTGTTGCTCAGTGATTTCTCGTTGCTCTCACAGGTAGCAATTCACTGACCACGGCACAAACGCCTCCTTAGCGCGAAGGTACGTCCTAACGCGTAAGGTCCATGTTTGAAGCGTGAACAAGGTTTTTGCGGCCGATTGAAACTACAGTCGAGCCCGTTTATAACGAACCTGACGGTCACGCGGATTCCGTTCATTATATCTGATGTTCGTAGTAAGTGGACTCTTCGCATAACAGCCAAAAACACTGAGGCCACTAAAAGTGGCGTTTATTTCTTATAAAACTACTTTATGCGCTCCTACTTGTGCAAAGGAGATCTTCCAGCGGCTCTTTCCAGGCTATCTATAGGGTGGTCAGTTATTCCTCGTGGAGACCCTTGCTGCTAACCATCAAATTTAGCGACGGGGTATAACTAATCGTGCTTGAAGTGTCCACGGCAGCTGGTGGCAGGTCGGCCACATAAACAAAATTCCTGAGAGTACGGAAGTGCTTTTGCTTGGTGTTCGTCTTCGTCACAGCCCGCGCTTCTGCAATTTTGTGCTCCGCAGAAGCGTACTTGTCTGAGGAAACATCTGGCTAGCCATAGATCAACGAAGCTTTGTCACACATCTACATGCGTCCGGTCACCTGTGTTTTCGAGCTGCTTCTATAGTTCGTGTACTCATGAAGCGGCAAAAGTAGCGCAGCGCTCGCGGCACTGAGTGCATCAGTTGCACTGTCCGCTGTGTGACGCTGCCTGCACGTGGTAGCAGCGCAAAAGATGGAGCCACTGGGGGGCAGGCTATGCATGCCACGTGACCAGACCGTGGGTAACACGCATGGCTATCAAGGCTTTAAAAATTCTCAAATCGCTGCTGTTACTTGATTCACGACCATGGTCGGTAGCTTCGCTTTCGACGATGCCCCTTTTTCACACGCACCGCGCTTCCACTTGAGAGGGTTTGCCCAGCCGGCGAACACGCAGGCAATGATTGCCCTCGTAGGCACTCGACGCGGACTGGGCCTGCGGTTACTTACTGTTTGAATAGGGAGTTATAGCATATCGTTACCGTGCTTACGTTACCGTTTGCAGTTTTCCCAGACGCCGGATTTTCTGGTTAGCGCTGCGCACTGCAGTGCCGTCTTTTATCGCATTTCTCGGTCGACATGTTCTTTCCGGAGGGGTGTCCTGAAGGTTGAGAGACGTTCTTTCTCTTCGCGCTTACTGGAAGCACGACCTCTTAAAATTCGGGGGCAGTTTACGGCGCCTGCTCGTTCGCTATAACCGAGTGGTGCGGCCAAAGTTTTTCGTTGTATCTGCGACGAATTGTAGTTTCCCTTATGCATATTTTCACGGTAACACCGCACCCGTTCGTAATAAGCGAGCGTTCGTTATATCTTCCGCCGTTGGGCTGGACTACATCCGCTGAATTCGTATCAAGAAAGGCTAGGTAAGGCGGCAGATATATGGGTAGAGGAAGCAATGACCGATCACAACCTTTATGGTCTGCCTTGTGGAGAGGTCGTACAGGTATCCCAAGGAAAAGCGAAGAGGGAGAAAACCGAATGCCGCAGCATAAAGTTCTCTCACGACCATGTTCAGAAAAAACAGACGAGCCCTTAGCCGCCTATTAAGCACAGCTCCCAAAAAGTGGTTGTTTGTAGTTTTGAAAATAAATGCCCTGTAACAAGTTGGTGGACAAATGGTGCACGGCAGATTCACCAGACTCCACCAAGGGCGTAAAGAATTCTGTAGACGCACAGGCTCCCTTTGATAGCCCCCCGGGAAAAGTTACAAAAATTCTACGTAGTGCAAGTACACCTTCTTCCTAGCAGAATGCTGTACTTGCAAGAATGCTGCAACGCAACATCCTAACGAATATGTTACCAATTTGTGTCCGTGCAGAAACGAAGCGCCTCAATCTAAGCTATCCATGTGTGTTTTTTTATCATATTCTTTTTATCAGAATAAAACAGGTCGACGTCATCATAATAAGTCATAATCGCAATTTCTCCCTGTACTAGCGAGAATCCACGACTAGCTGTGTTTTTGGAAATACTGAGAAACAGGGGCTCGAGATATATAAAGCGAGTCACAAAGGCTATATCGAAGAGGAGATTTCAGCAAAAAAATTCCCTATGGCTTAGCTTGGTTAAGCCCGGTAATTGCGAAAGCAGTATCCGTACCTACGCCATGGTTCAGCTGGTAGTGTGGCTGGTGGTGGTGCTTGTGGTTAGACTTGTGGTGACGCATCGGTTATACAATCCAATCCAATCCAGTGTAATCTAATCTAATCCAATGTAATGTAATGTAATCTAATCTAAGGCCGCCGGTGGTGGCAGCGCCACTACTCGCAGACGGCGCGAGATGGTCGCCCAGCTCTTCGGCGTGACGTCACACAGAGGTCATGCGAAAGGTCAATGGTGGCACCGCCGCGTCACGGCAAAGGCTTGAAAGTGCAAGTAGTAAAGCTTTCGCTTTAATATATTTTGGTACGCTTAGGGTGTTAGGGAGAGCTAGTGCTCCCACGAGGCTCTCGTTCGGTGGGGGATGGGTGATGGAGGGGTTCTCGCATATTCTCGTAACATGTAGGAAAGGGGGGGCTGGCAAGTCGATTTCGGTATGACGAAAATGTGTCTGTCTGTATATAGGTGCCGATACGTGGCAGCTTCGTTGCTCAATAGTGCGCGAGAACGTAGAGGCCTGGTGCGGCGGTCATGTCGGCGCCCGCGTAAGTGTACTGCGTAAAAAAAATTCACGACTGACTCGAGGTTCAAGGAGTACATAACATGGGAATGCGATAGAAACATATCGTTCCACAAACACGACACACCAAGTGCGGAGCAATGGGAGAGCCGGCTCACCAGCTGCGAGCTAGAGGCCCAAAGGGCACTCATAGCACACGCAAGCGAGGAGGCCAGACTCAGTGGAGCCCTGGACTAGGGGACCACCCAAGGCTAAGGAGGCAACCTCAAGACTTGAAGACTTGAAGACGACCTCCACCGCAAGCTATATCTTAGAAATCAATAAAGTTTCTACTCACTCACTCAAGGAGACCAATTTCTCGCGTGACCGGGTCTCCGAAATTCCTGAAGCTGGAGAGTTGTGTAGATGCAAAATCCTCCTGCTTTTCGCCTTATACATCATCAGAAGGATTATAGCATACACATAGCCGTACATTACATTTCGAGTTTATTTCATTTTTCGGCTCTTGCCGTAAATTCGTCTTTTTGCCGCGGTCAATACATAAAGTGGGTAAAGTGAGAACATCTGGCATTAAAGAAATTTTAGCATTTTTATGTTATATATCGATGCCACAGAAAAAAGTAAACGCCATAACAAGGTTGATTAAAACCCATCTACGTTCTAAATTTTTTTTTTTGCCCTGAACCCGTTTGAACCCGTTTGTACCGGTTCAGTACGGTCCGAACCGGTTCGAACCGGAACGGAATGTCGCTCTGGAGCCGAAGCCGGAACTGAACCCGAAAGGTGTGAATCCGAACCTGAACCGAACCCGAAAAAATTCCGGTTCGACACCCTGGTTTTGGATAAGAATGTGTTTGCGCCCATTACAGTGTTGAAATGCGGTATGATAACTTTCTGATTATGAACACAACGAGAAGAAATGAAAGGTGCGGGCCTGATGCAAAGAGTGTGTAGAAACTTGCAATGTCATGAAAGGTTACGCGCAAAAAAAAACGACACGAAGGCAGAAGACACTACAAGACGAGCGCAAGCTAACAACTAGTTTATTCAAAGTTGACACGTCCAAATATAAGACATGCTGGTGCGTGGCGCATGGTGCGTGGCGCGAGAAATAATGGAATCCTTCTTGATAAAGAATGCACACAATTGCGTCAGCGATACGTCTCTTACCTTGTATAGAAGCGAGTCAGCTTTGTTAAGACCTGTCTTGTAGGGCATGATGGTGTTATCACGTTTACCAGGCGTGCTAAGGGTGTATCGGCAGCGCATGCACCTGCTTGTCTTAAATTAAGAGGTGTCAACTTCTGAATAAATCAGTTAGTTTGCGCTCGTCCTGTCGTGTCTTCTCTCTTCATGTCCTCTTTTTTTTTTTTGCGCGTAAGCTTTCATGGCATTAATAGTATCAAGCCAATTAGCTCGACAACATCTCTTGCTGCAGGGTTTTATTCTTTAGCAGCGTCAATAACAACGATTAGTTTAACAATTCCTGCCGTGTATTCTGTCTTCGTGTCGTCTTTTTTTGCGCATAAGCTTTCATGGCATTAATAATATCAAGCCAACTCGCCCGACAAGAACTCTTGCTGAAGTGTTTAGAAAGCTGGAAAATTGCAGCGCAGCAGTAACAAGGACGAGACGAGAAGGACGCAAAAAAATGCGCAGATAACTGTGTCAGCTACCCCTCTGTGCGCCTTAGTGAAAAAGAAATGTCATTTCTGAACGCCAATGATAGGACGAACGATTGGAGGAACGGGAGACAATTCCGATAATCGTGCCACGAATGCGTGATGTGATGTGTTGGTTCTGTTTTGTTGTTTTGTACCTATAGTTCTTATATAGGCTGGCTCAGAGCAATAAAACACAGTTGTTAGTCAGCTTAATTTAAAAAGCTGTTATAATAGATTCTGTAAGAAATGAGGGTATGTTTTCTGCGATCGCACAAGAGCGACGCGTTTAATGAGCCTTTCATGTGTTCGACAATAAGCATTTCATGTGTTGTAACTGAGTTGGGTGAAGTGGTGATCCACTGAGCAGTCAGCGCGATATGAAGCAGGGACGCAGGGAAACACAGGAGCGCTCGTCTCCCTCCCTTCTTCCCTGTTTCAAATCGCGCTGTTTGCTCAATCACCGCATGTGGGTTACGCTTGCTGTCCGATTGTAGTCAATAATAATAATCTTCATTTGCACCCAATGTGTACATAGGATGACGGAGCAAAGCACAAAAAGCTATCATGATGAAGGCTTGACAAAGCCGTAGGCAGGTCCCCAAACCATAGCAATGGCATCTTCACAATCGCAGTGCAAAAGAAATACAGTCACAAACACCACAGTAAAGTTAACATGAATTTGAACTTGCAGCGAACAACATGACGTTTTTTTCTTTTGCTGCGCTTGAGTAGAACAACTAAAAACTTTATTCCAACTTTAGTCCGAACATCTATATTACGCGCATCAAGTTAAACACACACAAAAAAGGAACTATAAATGGTGAACGCCTTTAAATTCACATACATTATATGATTTATTCACATACAATGTTTTCTATGCTCTATATAAGTAATTAATTCCGGTTAGATATTTTTGTATGTACACCATTTATTGTTCGCAGTAGTATGTTCTGTAAAGTATGGAGACGTATGTTGTTCTATAAGTGTGCATCCTACATCGATCATTCTTGCGTGTTGCATGTGTTATGACGTTCATGTTCTGTTGTGCTAGTGATTCACGAAATCTACAGTTATTTGTGAATTCTTGCTTCAATGACTTTCGGAGACGATAATCATAAGCTTTGGTAGCCGGCATTATAATGCATTTTTTAAAAAGGTATGGTAGTATGAAAATTGAGAGGCACATTTTCGATAATTCGAAAGAACTGCTTTTGTAACACTAAATTCTTGCATGTCTCCTTAGTTGTTGGCCCCCTAACTAAGTTGCAGCACCTCAGTCGAGATGACAACAGAGAAATGTATATTAGTAGCATGATACTGCATGGCGGGTTATGATGATTTAGATAAACCAATCGAACTACCTGCTCGAGTTTGAAAAAATATTCATGTGCGTTAAATAGAATGGTTTTATTAAAGATTACACCTAACATCTCGAAAGTTGGCACAATATCCACAGGCGAAGACCTTCATGAATATTGCTTTGATTATTAATATGATCTTGTTTTTAGGCCGAAATAGAACAGGCTCTTTCTTGTCAGTATTGATTTTATGCATGTTCATTCTGTTCAAACTACCAGGTAGTCATCTACTTATCTGCACACCTTAGTGACATGCTTGTTATAAAGGTATTCTTGTATTTTTGTGTGCATCACTGCCAGACAGATATCACATAAAGCCAAGAACACCGACGAGCAGGTAGAGATTCCGGATTATAGTATTAAGATTTGGAAATCTAATTTAATGTCAACGGTGGGCGAGAGGTAAAATTCAAGCAGCACCAAAAACCTGTCACCCCTTATGCCAGCTGAATTCTGGAAATTAACAACCCCAGTGTCATCTATCTTCTGGCGAACTGCTGTTAAAAAGTGGTCGTGTGGAATTGAATGAAACAGGTTCGCGACATCAAGCGAAAAGGAAGTAGCAGCCCCATTTAAGCCAGCGCACAGATCATTCACAACTTCTACCCAGCTGCGAATCTGGAAGAGGTCAGCTCCGGCCAGGCGTTTCAGGTTGTCGCGCAGGTAGTGCCCGACGTGCACTACCTGAAACCGTGGTTCTGAAAGGGCATTCAGATCTGTGCGTCTCTCCTCTGAAAAATATTTCCAGGCATCCAGCTTTTGCCCCCCCCCCACCCCCGCCCCTCCCTCAAATCTTGGCACCAAACGATTCAGGTGGCACCGCTTTAACAGGAAAAGCACCGTCGACTTCTTTTTAGGAGCGCGAAACTGCACGGGTTTGAAATTTATTTTATTTATTTTATGTTTATTTATTTAAGAATACTGCAGACTCCTTCTGGAGTCCAAGCAGGAGTGGGAAACATGAATAATAACAAAAATACATGAATAATACCAAAAAAACACATGAATAATACCAAAAATACAAAATGAAGTCAAAGAAAAAAGTCACACATTCAAACTTTTCAAAGCAGCAATGAATTCCACTTCGTCAGAAGAATCGACAACATTCTGAGGCAGCTTATTCCAGTCGGACACAGTCGTAGGAAAATAGCAATATTTAAATGAATCGATGCAAGCATGGTATTCTTTTAAGATTTTCCCGTGGTTAAACCGTGTGTTAGCTCGAGGTGCAGGGGTAAGGTAGAGAGACTTGTTTATTTTTGTCTTATTATTGTACAGGAGGTACAAGAACTTAAGCCTGTATTCTGTGCGTCTGGATTGGAGGGTCTGAAGATCCAAGAGATTAATCATCTGTGTTACGCTATCTGTTCGTCTGTAGCGGTTGCAAATAAAACGGACGGCCATTCTCTGTACTTTTCCAACTTATCTATATTTGTTTTGGTGTAGGGGTCCCATATGCATGACGCATACTCCAAAATCGGTCTAACCAGGGATTTGTATGCAGTGAGCCTCACCGTGTTGGGGCTGTCGCCAATTTTCTTCGAATCCTCCATAAAGCCAAATATTGCCAAGATTCGCGTTAAGGAGTTCTTGATCGTGTGGTGACCTGACCGTTGTGTACACAACACAATCGTCCGCAAAAGGTTTAACTACTATTCCAGGGTCTATCTCGGTAACAATATCATTCATGAGGAAAATTTCTGGGCGCAAACAAAGGACAGCGAAGAAACCACAGGACAAGCGCCTGTGGTTTCTTCGCTGTCCTTTGTTTGTTCGCGCCCAGAAATTTTCATCATGAACAACCTACAACTAGCCCAGCTTTCCATTCTGTTGAACAATATCATTGATATAAATAAGGAACAAAACCGGGCCCAGGACACACCCCTGGGGTACACCTGATGTCACTGGAAGGCTATCTGAAGATCTATTATTTACGTTAAGATACTGTGCACGGTTGTCAAGATAGGTTTTAATAAAGTCAATAAGTATTCTGTTTATTCCAAAGTTATAAAGCTTTTGTATCAGTTTATTGTGTGGCACCTCATCAAACGCCTTGGCAAAGTCCAGGAACACTGCATCGATTTGGCCTCTGTCATTAATTGCAAGAAAAAAGTCATGGCAGGTAGTAATTAACTGTGTGATGGTAGAGAGCCCGCGCCGAAACCCATGCTGGGCATCTGACAATAAGCGGTTTTCTTCCAAATATTGAACTAGTTCTCTGCAAATTATGTGTTCTAATAGCTTCGAACTAACTGAAGTTAAGGAAATGGGGCGGTAATTGGATACCGTTGTACGATCACTGGATTTGAAAATAGGGACAGCACGCGCGTTTTTCCAGTCGGCAGGCAGTGCTGAGCTTGACAACGAAGCAGTAAAGATTGCGTGCAAGTAGTGCCATATCCACTCTGCGTAACGGTGCAGAAATGCTGTAGGAATATTGTCTGGCCCCACTGCTTTTTTCACGTCCAAGTTTAAGAGTAAATTAAAAATACCTTCTCGAGTCACAACTACGTCGCGCATTGTAGACTGGAACTCCTCGGGTGCAAAACCAATGCTCTGGTCTTTAGGCGCGAACACTGAGTGGAAATACTTGTTAAATTCATTGGCTACATATGTAGAATCTGTAACTTGTATGCCATTAACACATAAAGAAATTTCATTTGACCTGTTGTCATTTATAAACCTCCAAAATTTTGCCGGTGCCAGTTGGAGAAAGTTTCCGAGGGTAACGGAAAAGAAGTCGTCTTTAGCTTGCTTTATCCTATTCCTGAGCTCATTTCGTAAGCTTCTAATGACAGCTAGTGGCCGAGAAGGCATTCGCCTGAGTCGTTTTAGCTTCCGCTTCATATGTATAATATCTCTTGTAATCCATGGATTGTGTCTTTTCTTTTTGAGCTTGTTCGGAACAAACCGTTCCAGACATTCGAAGCATATTGTTTTAAACGTGGACCATAACATATTCACGTCCTCGTGGGTCTCAAAGCCCTGGTAATGTGTCTCTAGGTAGTCAAGAATACTCACATCATCTGCTCTATTAAAGTCTTTAACAATAACAGGTGAATTATTGCTTTCAGACCTACTTTGGAAATGAAAAGTTGCCGATAATAGTTCATGGTCAGACACACCACTCATAACATCAACATGAGTACAGGAAATAGCAGGACTAACGAACAACAAATCTGAAGTGTACCGCGATGAAGGTGTGATTCGTGTAGGCACGCGAACAACATGGGTGAGGTCACATGAAAAAGCAACGCTTAGAAGCAAGTTGGAATGTTTTAAATCGCCACCCGATACTGTCATATTTAGCCAGTCAATATGAGGCAAGTTAAAATCACCGCCTATAATCAACTTTGTATGAACTCCCCTGAAACGCTACACATAGTCACAAAACTGCTCAAGAAAAAGAATGCTCGAGAAAAAGAATTCTCGAAGAATGCTCGAAGAAAAAGAATGCTCAAGAAAAAGAATTCTTGTCAATAGAGGCCGTTGCCTTTCATGAAACGACTCTCGTGGCATTAGAACAGACCCCCCTTTTTTGTCTGACTGCAAAACGGTCAGATTATTCTGTTCTAAACACCTAACAAAACCTGACTGTCATGTGGTTTATTATGGCTTTATAATGCGAGGGGTGGCTTCACTATAAACAGTTGGCAGTGAGCGCCCGTCCTACGGTTCTGTTTTTCTGCTGTGTTCTGCTCCGTCTTTTTTTCGCTGCCCTCCAATGTTTCATTACAGCGTTAAGCCTTTTCCATAATACACCTCTACTTCCAGCAGCAGAGCTGGACAGGGTATTCATATAGGCACACTTTTCCTTCTTTAGCTCGCTACTGTTACGAAGGGGCATCCCACCGCTGCCACCCCTGTTACGAATGGGCCTCCGACCCTGTCTCACTGTTGCGGCTGGCGCATCTCAGCCTGCTGCAGCTGTTGCGCAGAGCTGAGCGAAGAAACGGTCGAGGCGACGGTGAGTCAACGTAACGTTTATGTACAGTTATGTACAACGGCTTTACATAACCGGCACAAGGGCCGAAATCACAACGGGCTAGCACAAAGGAGCAGGGCGCGTCTCTCTGGCGTGATGTCTCGTCTGCTACCCTCTGCTGCTCCGGCTCAGCGCGGCTCTGGCTTTATAGCCTCCGGTGACGGTTGCAACAGTCAGCCGTTCGAAACCTTCAATGAGGTCACGGCACTGGCTACCTTTCGAATTGGACGAATGGCCGAGAGGTGTCTGGCCGTTGAAATTTGGCAGGCTGGTAAGGGCGGCCGGCGATGCGTCGGTTGAGTCTCGAGGCGACGCTAGTGAGGAAAGGGGGAAGGGACTGCGCCGGGAGAGCCAGGATGAATCATGCTGAAAGCCGCGGCATGTCCAAGAGCCTGGGCTTGCTTTGCGCAATGGCGGCCGCACGGCGCTGGTTTTCACGGGGGCCAGCGGAATGCGTGCTCAAACACAACAGCACCTCCGCTGCCAGACAACGCGCCACGAAGACGAGCTGTTCCACGTGGCTTGCATGCGGGGCGCGCTCGAACACCAGGCTCCTCCAAGTTCTCGTCCGGTGTTCAGCCGCAGGTGACTCCATGCTGCTTTCCGTGAACAGGTCCCGCTCGTGAGGCCAGGATCACTGCTCCGCCGGCTTGTCGCCCAGGTGTCCGGACCAGATTCGCTTGGCCCTTCTGAAGAGCTTGCTTTCAGCACCGGTCGTTGATCGTTCTGCATCTTGCCAAGAATCGACCGACGACAAAAGTGTGATGTGCACACCAAACCGTCTACGGGTTGTTGAACGCGGTTCTTCGACATTGGTGCGTCGGGCAGCGAAATGCCGCGCGTGCCAGCCCCGGGTTTCGCGTGTGCATGTGCGAATGGTGTGTGCGAGGCAGGCATGAGGAGCGGAGGGCTGACGTGTCAGAAAACCGAGGTGTGAAGGCAGACACCGCAGCTGAGGTCTGGCCATTCAAGCATGGATGTGGCAGCCGTCGGACGTTGAGTCCCTGCTGCCGGAGACTTCCCTTGGATCATCGACGCAGGCCTACTGCGTCCCTTTCAAGTTCGAAAGCGGCAGCCGATGCATGGAGGGTCCGTGCTGCCGGGGCTTCCTTGGCAGTCGTAATGAGAATTACGACTGCCATTTTTTTAATCCTGCATATGCTCTACACACGAATATGCATATATTTAGGCGAACTGTCCTCTGCCGTGGTCACCTTAGTAAAATGAAGTGCGATAGAGGACAGCTCACCCCCTTTTTACTCCTTTCTGTTTATGTTGTACGTAAACATCGTGAATATCAGCGCAAAGTTCCTTACCGCGTAAATAATCGATCAAAATTGCATTTTGAAGACATGGTCGTGCCTTCGAAAACCGTCGACCAGGGCACATTCGGCAGTAAAATGACGCCACAAACATGTCAGCAACCCTATTAGGCAGTCAAAATACGTGCCACATGATGAACAAGTTGCGAACATGCGATCGTCTTGACTCAATGTGCCACGGAAAGAAGGCTCAGCTGGGTGTCTTCGCTTGTTAACACCGCATAGTCACCACCAGTGGCGCCGCGATCGGCCTTAGATGTCGCACTTGACAGAGCTGCTTCATATCAAGGACCCTAGGCTAAAATGAGCTGGCGCTCATTTTAGCCGACTCAGGGAAGTGCGGAAAAACCATCTTCTTTGGATAGTGAATGGAAACAAAATGAAAGACAAAAAGACAGACAACACACGGCGCTAACTTCCAACAATGGTTTATTTCAGAAAGGAAAGGTGGTTTTTTTATTTATTTATTTATTTGAACATACTGTTAGTCCCTTCTTGGGACTGTTACAGGAGTGGATTTATAAATAACAAGATGCAAGTTAACAACACAATAAAACAAAAGCCAGCAATCAGGTTTAAAAGACAAGAAATCAGCATTCATATGCGGAATCACATCAAATGAAAAACAGAAAACGGAAGAAAGCCAACTCTGGCCTTCAAAACATGTGTTCAAACACGTATCAAAGTATTCATTAATACAATCATACATCTGGTACATAATCGAGTGAGCAAAAAAAAGCAACATAAAACCAATACAGACTATGGATGGTCATCAATTCTGGCTTGATGACAAAACTGATGAGACTGCAAGCTCCATGAATTTTTCTAAGGAATGCTGCGCAGTTATAGATTTATCTAGGGCGTTACATTCCCTTACTGCTCGGGGAAAGAAAGAAAAATAATATGTGTTGTTAGCACAGAAGTATTCATTAATCGTAAAATCATGCTTGTGACGTGTGCCTCTAGAACGGTTAAAACTAATGTAAGTAGCAGGATCCATGTTGAATGCCTTATGAGTTAATTGATATAAAAACTTGAGTCTATGAAGTGTTACGCGACTTGATAATGTGTCGAGGCCTGCGCGGGAAAGCAACTCCGTGGGAGAGTCAGTGCGCCGGTATCTGTGGTAGATAAAGCGAACCGCTTTTCGTTGAACTGATTCGAGCATGTGTACATCTTTTTGCATATACGGAAACCAGACGACGTTTGCATATTCTAAGATTGGGCGGATAAGGACCTTATACGCGAGTAACTTCGTATCTGATGTTGCAAAGCGCAAGGCGCGTTTAAGGAAGTATAAACTACTCATGGCTTTTTTGGTAATATTTTGTACTTGGGCTTTGGAGCTGAGATCGTCAGAAATAATCACACCAAGGTATTTCTTTTCAGTTACTGTTTTAAGAACTTAGATGCCTGCGCCATAAGGGAAGCTAAGTTTTGTTTTCTTATTTGTGACTGACATCACTACCGTCTTTTCCATGTTGATCACCATTTGCCATGTATTACACCACTGTACGACGTTGCTTAGAGCTGTGTTTAACTTTTCTTGGTCTGCTTGACTGTTTATTTTTTCATATAGCACGCAATCATCAGCAAAGAGACGCACCTTTACATCCACCTGATATGTTATGTCATTTATGTATAGAATAAATAAAAATGGTGCAAGCACAGAGCCCTGCGGCACACCAGAAATAACCGGAACAATGTCAGAGGCATGGTCATTGTATTGCACGTATTGTTGGCGTTCCGATAAGTAGCTGGCTATCCACCTCGTAACGGGACCGTCGCCAAGTATCTTATTTAACTTGAGGTTCAGTTTGGTATGCGTTACACGATCAAAAGCTTTCGAGTAATCAAGGAATATTATGTCGGTTTGGCTTTGGTCGTTGATTCCCTGCGCGAGGTCATGAAAAATTTCTGTGAGCTGGGTAACAGTGGACAAGCCTGCTCTGAAGCCATGCTGGTTATGATGAATGATGTTCTTGGTCTCGGTGTGTTCTTTAAGAAATTTTAATAAAATATGCTCAAGTATTTTGCAACAGGTACATGTGAGGGATATAGGCCGATAATTAGACAGGGACGTTACGTCTCCTGATTTGTGAATGGGAACTACTTTTGCTATCTTCCATTCAGCTGGCAGACACCTGTCCTCGAGTGACTTGGAAAATATTAGATAGAGGTATTGGCTAATAGGTTCAGCATAACGCCTAAGAATGCAGTTCGGAATTTTATCAGGACCGCAACTCTTTTTTTCATTAAGGTTCAATAACAAAGAAAGAATCCCATGTACACTTATGACTGGAGCGCCTGAAAGTTGCGTTGACTCATTGCTATGACACGCGAATGTTCCTAAGACATTATTGTCGGCAGTGAAAGTGGATTGGAAGTAACTGTTAAATGAGTCAGCTTGCTGTTTTCCGTGTGTAGGTGAAGAAGCAGTCACATTTTTTCTATTTATATACCTCCAGAACTTTTCCGGAGAATTTTTGATGAAGTTGTCAAGTGTAGTGCCACAAAATCGTTTTTTAGCCTCAAGTACCTTATTCTTTAGTTCTTTTGTTAGCTTACTTATGTTTACCTTTAGCTCTAAGCTTGCTCTTTGCCTATTTCTTTGCCTTAACCTACTAATTTTTCGTTTCATGTGAATTATATCTCGAGTAATCCACGGGTTGTGCTTGCTAGTGGCCTTCTTTATCAAAGGGATAAAAGTTGTGATGCAGTGCATCACATGCTCTTTAAATTGTGCCCACAAAGCATCAACATCAAGACCAACACGCCGTCAAACCATGCGCTAGCAAAGCGTATCAGCCAGATATGCGAGCTCTTTTGCCAGCAATGAAACAGAGGGGGTACTAACACAAGAGCATGGGCGTGACGTAGATATGCGTGGAAAAGGGTTGTCAGCCCACTGCCGTGGGTGTCACTGCATACCGCTTCTTGAACAATGCATGGTTTTAAAAGTGCACAATAACCGGTTGACACGAGAAATCATAGAAGCGGAACGGATATCACTTTTGAAAGATGATTGGGTTAGTACCCCCTCTGTTTCATTGCTGGCAAAAGAGCTCGCATATCTGGCTGATACGCTTTGCTAGCGGATGGTTTGACGGCGTTTTGGTGTTGATGTCGATATAAAATTACCTTTCCTTTCTCAAATAAACCATTGTTGGAAGTTAGCTCCGTGTGTTGTCTGTCTTTTTGTATCTTCGATACATTCGTCGCTGTCTTCGAACAAGGGCACGTAACTCGGGTTTAAACCAGGGTTTATCTCGAGCTCTCCTACATGATATAATGCTTGATGGAATAAAAGCTTCACGTAATTCAACCAGTTTGTGCTTGAAAGTATTCCGTAGCTGTTCGATATTAAAGGTATCCGCGAATTCATCAAAAGGTGGGAAGAACGAATCGAAAGCAGCGCTAATCGCCTCGTAGTTGTCCCTGCTGTAAGCATAAATCTTTCGCCTAGGTGGTTTCGCAACATTCACAAAGGGAACTAATAAATCTGCTAGAATAATATTGTGGCCGCTCAAACCAGGCAACACCTGTGCATTGCATACAACATCAGGCGCGTTACAGAGCAAGAGGTCGAGTACGTGACCAGTTCCGTCCGTTCGCAATGGCTCATGCACATACTGACAAAAGGTGTTAGAATCTGAAATGTCAAAAAATGTTCAGAAAGATTCCCTCTGTTACAAACGAGCCGGCGGCTGGCGGACGCCTTCCAACGGGTCGGCAGCGGAGCCCGCTAGGACGAAACGAGACGGGTGGCTGGAGCAAAAAGAACTTGGTTTATTTCGTGGCTTTGGTCTTCATAGCCAGTCAAAGAAAACGAGAATGAAAAGAAAGTAAAGCTGTGCTTCGTCGTGACGCTGTGTGATAAGATGAGCACGGCGGAAGAGGGCACACGTGGCGCTGACGAAGCAGCTAGCTGTTCGCAGCACCCTCGAGCTGTATCTCTTGGTTCGCCAGCTGACCAGTCAGTCAATTTCCAAAAGGTTGGTTGGTTTGGTTTGTGGGGTTTAACGTCCCAAAGCGACTAAGGCTATGAGAGACGCCGTAGTGGAGGGCTCCGGAAATTTCGACCACCTGGGGTTCCTTTAACGTGCACTGACATCGCACAGTACACGGGCCTCTAGAATTTCTCCTCCAAAGAAATTCCAGCCGCCGCGGCCGGGATCGAACCCGCGTCTTTTGGGTCAGCAGCCGAGCACCTTAACCACTGAGCCACCGCGGCGGCATAAGCCAACTAGCGGCTTTACAGAAGGACCAGGAGGCCTATAAAATGACCCGCTGCTTTCCCGTTCGGCAGTCTTACTTTGCAAACAACCAATAAAGTTTCACTATCAGAGAATTTCATTTGAGCACCTGGGACACCTTTATGGACAACAATAAACACTTCTCCGCCACGTGCACAACGGTCGCGACGAAAAACACTGGTACGTGTCGAGAAATATTTCAGCGCTTGAGATAGTCGGATTGAGCCACGATTTTGTTCCCAGAACAAAGGTTGAAAGGTTGCTTGGACGGTACGCAAAGAAAGTGAAAGTCATCGACTTTATTTTTTATACTGCGGCAGTTGATTGACAAAGTGCTGACTGGGCACATCGCAGAATGAACAGTAGTTTTTCGTTGCTCCCGTACGTTGCCGGCTTCGCTGTCCCATAGGAAACGCCTACTACCCAAGTGAAGCCTATTATATTCAGAGCTGCTTTCACGGTTTATTCGCCATTTTATTTGGCATAATTCCATAATTTTTTTTTCGCTTATCACGGAGAGTACGGGAAAAGTCTTCAGATATACCAGCACTCCATCCCCTGAGCTTGAATGCCTTTGCGAGCACAGCCTGGTGGTCTCCAAATAACTGAAGCGTACAATGGCAATGATACAAATGTTGTGGTAATGTGGCCAGGGCTGCATACTGTTACCAGCGGGGACAATACACGAACCCCTCGCGTTACCCGAGGCACCTGCTTCAGTATTTGGCGCAGAGTTCTGTGCACGCCAGTCGGCGTATGGTTATTTATTTGATATAAAAACATACAACATTTAGCTTAGGTAATTAGGGCAACGTAAATTGTTCGTGTGGCCACCAGCGTCACATTTCCATGTCAGGGAGCTTCGAACTGCACTACACTTTGTTAGACCATGCTTGAGGAATACGTTTTGAATTAGAGGCACTGTACTGCTTTTCATTTAGATCCATCTCTACCAGTCACCTTTACACGTAGCTTTGGCCTTATTGCATTTTTTTTTGTCAACAGCTTTGGCGCCCCACATCCTGATATAAACTACGTCATGGTGTTCTATAGGCCACCGCCAAGCTCCGGCACGAGGTCCGTAGGCTCCACTGTGCTGGGTATTCGGTACGCTAAAATTTCGCGTGACAGGCTGAAAGACCATTATTCCGTCCAGTGGCGTGTGTAAGTTTACATGCGTGACGTGTACGCCCTGGTAACGTCAGCTCTTTACGTCTTGGTTACAGAGGCTTCGTGGACAGGGTCTTATGATGCTTCCGTCTTGCACTGCAGTATTCTTGTATTACTACATTATTCTTGCTGTATTGTTGTATTTTCGTTGCTTTAATTTTGCGTTTTGTGAACCTGCCCTTCCTACTTGGACCTAGCCATGGTCTGCACTATGTACAAAAATAAAAAAATAATTCATTTTTTGCAAGAACTTCGGCAGAGTGGAATCGATTGTCCTATAACTAAGTGTGCTGTACTAATGAAGATCTGTTTTTATCCAACTCTTAACCACCCCTGCTCATACGCCCTTTGCCCAAGCGGTGTATCTCTGAACAATGGAAGATAACAAACTTCCACTTGCGTTATTATCGGGAAGCACCATCACTGAATTTCATTACATTTAAAATAGCGATAACACTCGTCTGCAAGCACAGCAGTAGGTAAGACCCTTTGTGCATTAATTAATTTAAAATCGACTGCTCGTGATGCTAGCAAGGTCATGATAGACTCCAAGTGACTTGGTTTGGTTTGGTTTATGGGGTTTAACGTCCCACAGCGACTGAGGCTATGAGAGACGTCGTAGTGAAGGGCTCCGAGAATTTCGACCACCTGGGGTTCTTTAACGTGCACTGACATCGCACAGTACACGGGCCTCTAGAATTTCTCTTCCAAAGAAATTCCAGCCGCCGCGGCCGGGATCGAACCCGCGTCTTTCGGGTCAGCAGCCGAGCACCATAACCGCTGAGCCACCGCGGCGGCTCCAAGTGACTTGAACATATAGTAAACAAAGCGACATTAGCTAGAAAAAAAAAACTGGAGTTTCACCTATAGAAATTAGTATTTTTCTAAAAAACCGAAATAAACATCGAAAAAAGACGGCTGAATTGTCTGGAATTCAATATAGAAAAGTGCAAACCCTCGGACCCATACCCGCGACGAAGTGAGCGCCACGAAGGGTTCCGCTGAAAATATGAAATAAAAATTAACTTTTCTCGCAAACTAGATCGGAGGTCGGGCGCCCGCAATGCTTTCTGCCTCGCGAGTGGCTTCCGAGCAGTGGCTGAAATCTTCCTCAACCCCAGAACCGGAGCCATCAGCGACAGCACCTCCCAGGCCATCGCGCGAAGCCATCGCGCGTCGCGTCGCTTATCACCTCGTTCAGTCAACGCTGCACGAACGGCACGAACGCAGTGTGTGCAGTGTACAGTAAAGACAGCTGTCGAAAAAAAAACCACCTTCAAATTCTTTCTCAAAATTACTGAACTGATATCAATTCTATGTTCAATACCCCTTTCCATACATGCAAATGTGAAAAAGGCGATTCATTGCCCTGAAGACAACCGTATTGAATTGCGGATTCAAAACCGTTCGCGAACGTGAGTAGCGGGTGTTTCAACTTGATATTAAAACGACGCATAACTGGCGCTGGTCTCAGCTCTTCTACTGCGAGAAATACTTTGTTTTAACCGCGACCTTTTCACTCGACTAACCCTGCTTCCAGGCAGCGACTGTGCCAACATCTGTCAAGTTTGAAAGCCCACCCAGCACTACACAACTCCGGCGGCCATGAAGGAACTCGATCTCCCCTCCCGCTACTTTAAAATTGCTCAGCGCCCTCCTGTTTGGCCCATCCTTTGTCATGGGCCTCGGCTTCTGCGGTCTGGACGCCTCGCAGAATGAGCCCGACAGCCAGAAATGATTCCGCACGAGTTTCACACCACGGCAGAAAAGTTTTAAGGCGGAAGCCTTTAATGTCTCATCGTTGTAAGCAGCAGTTGACAGAAAATGTCACGCTTTTCAATTGGTGGAAACGGTCGTGACGTCACAGTGCGCGAATTTCAAACGGGGCCAATTGCACTTCGGCTAGTAACCATACAACCAATTGAAGGGATCGTACAGTGATGCTCCAAGTAAGTGGTACTGAGCTTAGTTAATTGCTTAATTACCCAATTAGCCTAATTAGCTTTACTGGTCAGGCCATATAAATAAATAAAAGCGATTAAGAAATTGGTCGAGCTCAGGAATCGAACCCCGGTCTTCGGCGTGAGAGACGAGCACGCTATCCACTCCGCCATGCCAGCTCGATGGTTTCGAATGAACAAAGGCGCGTCTAGTGAATACGGTGTCTTCACTCACTCTCATCCTCCTCCATTCCCTTCCGGCGAGGTTTAGGTGTCCACCGACAAATGAGAGACAGATACATTTCCTTTCCTCAAAACCAATTTACCGACGAGCGAGGCGTAGAACCGAATGGGCGATGGCGTTCTATGGACTCCTTGGCAGCGTTGCAAGACGCTGTCGCGTTCCACTCTTAGGGGCGAAGCTTAACATCTTAACCACACATCAGTGACCAATTCTGGAGGCCCGTGTACTGTGCGATGTCAGTGCACGTTAAAGAACCCCAGGTGGTCGAAATTTCCGGAGCCCTCCACTACGGCGTCTCTCATAGCCTGAGTCGCTTTGGGACGTTAAACCCCATAAACCAAACCAAACACTTTAGGTCAAAAAAGTGCCCCCCTGAATTTTGTGAGACAGTTACTGCGTAATTTCCTTTCCTGAAATACAATTTTCATTTTCTTCATTACGGCTCCTCTTTATCTATCTTCTTCCACTCCCACTTCCTCCCTTCCTCTACGGTGCGGTTCAGGTGTCCACCGAGATGACAGAGAATTACAGCGCCATTTCCTTTCCTCAAAAAGCATTGCGTTCAAAGGGCAAGGCATCGCGCCGAACGGGTGGTGGCGTTCCGTGGACTCCCTGGCAGCGCTACAACGCGCTGTCGCGTTCCACTCCTAAAGGCGAAGCTTAAGCGTCATTAATTAGCAGTTAATTAGTATTCAGGTATTAATCAGTAATTAACCAATAATTAGTGATTTGCCATCACTTAGTAATTAGTACTAAAATATATGTGACGCCACCAGTGCCACACAAACAGCGAAGGTGGTGCGGAAAACGCTTCCGCCTCTACCCACTTTAGACAGTCAAAGTGCCCCTGAATTTTTAGAGTTGCTCGTGCGAAGACGCTGGCGTTCTTTTCGACCAGCCAAGAGAGCGATCCTATAGTGATTGTCGCAGAAGGGCAATTCTTGTGGGATACAACCCACTCTAATTACCAACTCCGTGATCTCAACGGCAGATGATTCGAAGACATCGATACAAGGTTGGCCCCGCATTGCACAGGTGAACGCGAGGTGCTTGTCCTAATGTCTTGAAACTTTAAAATTCTTTGACGGAACACGTCTCGCGCCGGCAACGCAATCTGTACCGCACTCTCTATCATATTAAGAAGGCAAATTGTGTCAGCGCATTATCAGTAACGAGCATGCGGTCTCCAAGTCAGCATCGACGGCCCGAAGCAGCACCAAAGCTCTTTCTGCAAAAACTGCACACGAGAGTTCCTCGACCGACATCATCGGTGCAAAATGCACGTCGTATTGGCGAACACAGTCGAATTGCGACAGTACCTCCACCCTTTCCCGAGCCTTGCAAAGCTGCGCCCGTGATGTGTTAGAATGTCGTGCCGTACTCTCCTACACGCGATGGTGGCGCTTTTCTTCTGCCTCGTTGGGTAGCACTGCTTGTTTTTTTTTTTCGATTTGTACGTGCTGTTATCTTTTTTTTTTATTCGGCCAACCGTACCGCTCTCGATCGTGGGAGGTGGTACAGTCCTTGTCAGCTCTCTTTCGGTGTTTAAGTATAGGCATTGTTTCTCGGTGGCAGAGCATAATGCGGGTCTGAAGGGGCTATACAAGTGACCCGTCAACACTATCGAACAATCACTACACTGCACGGAGGGGAGTTATGAGCGGAGTAAATTGAGACTTGCAGGCGGCCATCTGGTTGTAGTGAGAGCTGGTATTTCAAAGAAAGGAATGAAAAGACACTCTTTAGCTGTACAACTTGGTGCGCACGCTTAATTTCATCAGAGGCTTAATGAGGAATGATGAGTAATTCCTTGCCGCGAAATAGCTTCATTCTTGTAGGTAATATACACTGTTCATTGTGGGCATCGCGGTAATATAACAAAGCGCTGTCATTTTTTTTTTTTTGAAGAGAAAAGCTTCACTACCTGCACCACCACCGCGCTTCGCGAGAGCCCCCGTTCTGGGGATGAACGATGGTCCACGTCATCGCCTCCGGGTGATATCCCTGGCTGCCGCGGTAGCTCGCCGATCTCAGGGCCGTGCCCTAAAAGCGGCGTCCGTCTACGCGGCCTCCCCTGCCGCTTCCGCCGCCGGCGCCAGCTGCGACAACTCCGCTCAATGCACAACGGGCCGGGCTCTTACAACGTGGAGGCCGCAGCCATTACCCAAACCTACAACCGAAGACTTCGTGGTAGTCCTCAAGCCGCGAACTCGAGTATCATTGCAGGAGGTATTTGAGGAGAACAGATACGGACGGGTGTTCATAGCCTACCTCGAACCGGACTCCTCGCAATCCTTCACCGTTCTTCCGGTACGCGATCAGAACTTAATTCTAATTTACACTCCAAAAGCCGAAATTGAAGACAGAGTTATCGGAGACTACGTGATAAATCTGCAGAATAAGAAAGTCCCACTTACGGGCCACCTGAGTCAAGATGGTGGTAACGTCTGTTACGGCGTGGTAACCGTACGAAATACAGATACTGCGGAATCCCTCCGCTCAAGTCTCCAGTGGCGCCACGGCGAAATTCTGGAGATACGCGAATTTGGCACGTCAGACAAGGCCCGAATAACATTTTGCGGGAAGCAGAAGCCGCGCTACGTACATTACGAGTGCATGCTCATTCAAGTCCGCAAATACCAGCGCACCATCCCGGCCTGCGGTCACTGCGCTGTTGTCGGTCACCGTATGAACGCCTGCCCCGGCCCAAGACCGGACACATGTGGTGTGTGCGGCCAACAAGCCCAGCTCGCGGAGGGGGTGCAGGTCCCTCACGAGTGAGTGAGTGAGTGAGTGAGTGAGTGAGTGAGTGAGTGAGTGAGTGAGTGAGTGAGCGAGCGAGTGAGCGAGTGAGTGAGTGAGCTAGTGAGCTAGTGAGCGAGTGTGCGAGTGTGCGAGTGTGCGAGTGTGCGAGTGAGCGAGTGAGCGAGTGAGTGAGTGAGTGAGTGAGTGAGTGAGTGAGTGAGTGAGTGAGTGAGTGAGTGAGTGAGTGAGTGAGTGAGTGAGTGAGTGAGAGTGAGCGAGCGAGCGAGCGAGCGAGTGAGCGAGTGAGCGAGTGAGCGAGTGAGCGAGTGAGCTAGTGAGTGCAAAACTTTATTAAGCTCTAGATTTGCTTTTCTTCTGCGGCTGTCAGATGGCTTCGTCCATCTACTTGTACAAAGGTCGGCTGCCCTTAGTCTAGGGCTCCGCTGGAAGCTGCTGCCAGTTGTGCTCGCCGAATCAGACCTTCTTGGTCGATTCGGCGATCGCTGGAAAGCACTCCCTCCCATAGCTAGTGATGCGCTGGTGAGCTCGCAGAAGGTCGAGTCAATCACCGTTGTTACCGCATTGCTGTTGTGCTACCCCGCTGTTCTGGTGTATGTGGTTGTGTCCACGTATACCGTCGTTTCTTGGGGTGCTAATGTATTTTGTAGGTATTCAGCCCTTGCCTCTGCGCGCTTTGTACAGGTTGGGATCCATGTTCCTTGGTATGGGCGTTACTTTTAGTGTTTTGCGATATTCGTCCGGGATTGTTTCTGTCCTCTGTATCTCTTGAATTTTATCTGCGCGTCCCAGTTTCTTTAGGAGCTCCCTGTCAGGTGGGGTCTGCTGTAGTCTGCGCAGTTGGGAGACTAGTTGTGCCTCTCTCAATTCATCGAAAGTGTTGTGTAGTCCTAGGGCTAGGAGCTTTTCGGTTGAAGTGCTGTGAGGAAGGTGGAGTGCGGTTTTGTAGGCTTTGCGTAGGATCACGTCAGCCTGTTGTACCTCACTCTTGATGGGATTGTAGTAGGGGAGGCTGTATGTCAGTCGGCTGACTACCAGGCTTCTAACGAGCTTGAGTGTGTCCTCCTTTCGGATGCCATGACGTTTGTGTGAAATGCGCGTGGTCATGCGGGCCACTTGTAGAGTGGATGCTTTGAGTAGGGCAAGGGTGTGGGTACAGCGGTGATTTGACTGTATCCACATTCCCAAGATTCTGATGACTGTTTTTTCTGGTATCGACTTCCCCTCGAGGTTGACTTAACTTTAAGTCGTCGCTAGTGGGGACTGTGCGATTTTGTTTTCCTCTCCAAACTCTTAGGAGCTCGCATTTCTCGGTGGAGCTTGCTAGCCCTCTTGCTCTGACGTAGTTCTGTATGCAGGTGGCTGCCTTTTGTAATTTCTCTTCTTTCTCTCCGAGCGAGCCTGTGTTGACCCAGATGGTGATGTCGGCATACATGGCATGGTGTATGCCGTCGATTGCTTTTAACTGTTTTGCCAAGCCAATCATGGTTATGTTGAAGAGCGTAGACCGATCCTTGAGGTGTTCCTTTGTTTGGAGTAAGGAATTTGTCTGATCTGAGCTCCCCCAGGCAAATCGTTGCCGTTCTGTGTGAGAGGAAGGCTTTGACGTAGCCCTAGACTCTCCTCCCGCAGTTCAGGTCGTTCATGCCCGTAAGGATAGCCTCGTGACTTACAGTGTCAAAACCCCCTTGATGTCCAATGCCATTAATATGTTCTCTCCGCGCTTGGGGACGTTCCAGAGTACCTCTTCTTTGATTTGCAGTAGTACATCTTGGGTCGATAGCTTTGCTCTGAAACCGAAATTGCTCTGGGGATACAGTTCGTTGTCCTCCATGTACTGTTGTAGTCTCAGCGTGACCACTCGTTCGTACAGGTTTCCTAGGGACGATGTCAGTGAGATCGGTCCGAGGTTCTCAATTTGTAGTTTCTTGCCCGGTTTACGAATCATCACTACCTCCGCATGCTTCCACTCCTCGGGGACGGTCTCCGCTTCCCAGTGTTTGTTAAGAAAGTCGGTGAATTCTGCGACTAGCTCATCACTGAGGTTGCGGATGAGTGCATTATTGATCTTGTCTGCACCGGCGGCCATGTTTCTGGTTGTGTTTCAAATCGCTGCGTAGACCTCTTTTCCCGTGATGGGTCTGTGCAGGGTATCGTTTTCTCTTCCCCGGTAGCGCTCTGCGTAAGCTGCTGGGTTTGTGTCCCCGAAGTTTGGTCCCTCGAACTGGTGGAGTAACCGGTAGATCGCTGTGTTGTTTTCTGCCTTGGTATTGGTTGGATCTATGAGAGCCTTGAGGATATGCCACGTCCTCTCTGTGCTAAATGTTCCGTTGAGAGAGTCGCTGAATTGTAGCCAATTTTGCCTTGCCATTTGTGCCACGTACTCTTCTGCTTTCGCTGTGACTTCTACGATCTCAAGTTTTAGTTTCCTGCACTACTTTTGTATCTTCCACCTCTTGGTGAGCCTGCGTCTAGCTTCCCACAGCTTGAGCAGCCTGGCGTCTACCTCAGGTGTCTGCGTCGTTCGCGCGATTTCTTTAGTGTACTTGCGCTGTTTTCTTTTAGCATTTTTCCCCATTCTATTGATTGGATCCCGTCCGCGGCGAGATTCCCGTCGCATGCCTGTTGAAAAACGCTCCAATCCGTGATTTTTGCCGATCCCAGCTGGCGCTTTAGTCTGTCTGAGGTTTCTTGAGTCTTGAGTATGTAGTGGTCACTGCCCAGATTTTCTAACAGATTCTCCCACACTGCCTGTTCCTCTCCCCGTATGAATGTGAGGTCGGGGCACGTGTCGGTACTGACGCTGTTTCCGATTATGGTTGGAGTGTCTGAGTATGTGAGGAGGTTGCAGTCAGTGTTTTCTGCTGCCTCTGCGAGTGCTTTAACTTTTGGGATAGCTGGTTTGTATCCCCAGCTTTTGTCCACGGCATTGAAGTCTCCCAGTATCATTAGCGTGTTGTTGCTTGCTAGTTTGCGTCCGCCAGGAAAAAGTTCGGGGAATTTCGCTTTCTTTTGTTTTGGAGGGCTTTATGCATTCACAATTTTTTCTTCTTCCTCTCTTTCTTTTCTTCTTTGGTGTAATTTCTACTATCACGTGTTCTACGTCGTTGTCGGCTATCCTGTCGTGGTTTATGGCGATGAGCGCCTTACTGACTAGGGTTGCCGTTCTTCCTTTTTCTTGAGTCTCGTAGGACGTATATCCTGCGAGTGTTGGCGTAGTGCTCGTCTCTTGAAGCGCTATGATGTCGGGCGGTCTTTGTTGTGTATGGATGTGTTGTTGGAGTAGGCCCTGCGTCTTGCGGTAGCCTCTGCAGTTCCATTGCCATATGTCTAGGGTTTCTTGCTTGCCTAAGTTTTTGATGGCCATATTTAGGTTTCAGTGTTGTTTGCGGGCGAGTTGGCGAGGGCTGCCAACGCAGAGCAGTGGTAGGCCTTTTCTCTAATGTTCTCGACGAGTTTCTGCTTGCGGATGCTACTCCGGAGTTCTGTGACTTGCAGTTGCACTTGCTGGATCATCTGCTGCATCATCTGCTGCATCATCTGCCTTAAATTTAGTGAGATGCTCTTTGCCTGTTTGCGATGGGGCTTGGGTTTGTAATGTTTGTGGCTGCGGAGGGCTGTTCGACTTGAGGTCTCGTACTGCCTTCGTGAGCTCTGCTATTTGGCGCTCTACCTCTGTCTGCGAAGTGCGTGACAGTTCTAATTCGCGTCTCAGCGCTGTTTTCTCCGCGTCCTCCTGTCTAGGTTTTTCGCGGTTGCTGTTTATGTTTGTGCTGTCAAATCCGAACGCGCGAACAAACTCTTAGCCGTGCCATTTGACACAGCGAACTCTGTTGTTCGTGCCGCTATATCGGCACAACCAGCCTGCGTTTGCCTATGTGGCAGACACGCCACGAGGCAGTCACGGCAACAACGCCACATGCACCCAAATCGTAGGGACCGACCCGTGTAAACAATGATTGTCGCAGTTAAGGAAAGGGGGATAAACTCATTGTCGAATGTATCTCTGCGTGTGTATAAGTTTTCTTGCTGTTCTTATTCCCAGAATTTGCAAATACGCATTTGTGTGCCTCTGTCCTCACGGTCTGCCTGGCTAAAACTGTACAACATAAAAAAAATATAACGTATGTCACGAAATCACGGCCTCGATTAGCTAAGTGGTTCGCGTGAAAGAATGGCGGAGAGAGAATGGAGCACGTCGGCTGTCAAAATATTGATTGAAGATGTCCACGCCGTTGAGGAGCAAGCACTACCGCCCATTTCGTCTTTCTTGTAAACTCATCATATGGCGGATGAAAGGGGAGACATGAAAATTACGACTGCCGTTTCTTTTTTTTAAATCCTGCATACGCTCTACGCACGAATAAGCATACATTTGAGTAAACTGTCCTCTGCCGTGGTGACTTTAGTAAAAAGGAGCGCGATAGAGGACAGCTCACCCCCTTTTTACTCTTTTCTGTTTATGTTGTACGTAAACATCGCGAATATCAGCGCAAAGTTCCTTAGCGCGTAAATAATCACTCAAAATTGCATTTTGAAGACATGGCCGTGCCTTCGAAAACCGTCGACCAGGGCACATTCGGCAGTAAAATGACGCCACAAGCAGGTCAGCAACCGTATTAGGCAGTCAAAATACTTTCCGCATGAAGTGCAAGTTGCGAATACGACTGTCTTGACTCAATGCGCAACGGAAAGAAGGCTCAGTTGGGTGTCTTCGCTTGTTAACAGCGCATAGTCATCACCAGAGGCGCCGCCATCAGCCTTAGATGCCGCACTTGACAGAGCTGCATATAAAGTTAACCAGCGAAAATAGACGCAAGACAAGAATAAAGAAGGCACACACCAGCGTTGCGGTGTGTGCCTCCTTTTTAACCAGCGTTGTGGTGTGTGCCTTCTTTGTACCAGCGTTGTGGTGTGTGCCTTCTTTGTTCTTGTCTTGAGTCTATTTTCGCTGGTTCCCTTTATATGCAATATGAACCGACTAGCCCAGCAGTTTGCACTCCTTGACAGAGCTGCTCTACATCAAGGACCCAGTTGCAGACGCTGAAAACGCGGGCTGTTGGCGCTCATTTTTGCCGAAGCAAGGAAGTGCGGAAAAGCTATCGTCTTTGGAGAGTGAAGGGGAACAAAAATCCGCCGTGATAAAGGCAGCCCACAAAGAAGGGTCACGTGACACAGCCACCTAGAAATCACTTCAGGGGATAGGAAGGGAGTACTTTGCGATGAACGTTGTTACCGCCCAACAGAGCAGGACACGCAGAATCCATTGCTGCGCGGACAAGTTTTCTAGCCATTTTACCTGTTTGTTTTTGTTGAAGCTGGTTCTCGCGACAATCTGGACGGGATACATCAAGCGTTGGCTGAGCGTTGACGAAATCTCCTCTTTTTCCTTTATCGCGTTCGGGACATCCATTGCCGGCATTCAGGCGCGCCGAAAAGGGAGTCATTCAGACAGTCCCCGCTTCAACAGAAACAGCATGCATTATTTGTGGTCAGTTGCCCATGATGAGCAGATCGTAGAAACCTTCTACGAAGACGTGGAGTCGGCGATGACCAAACAAAAATCACAGTACACTGTACTGATGGGCGACTTCAATGCGAAGGTAGGCATGACCCAAGCTCGAGAGCAGGTGGTTTGTTGACTATGGCATGGGTTCTAGGAATAGCAGGAGAGAGTTATTAGTAGAGTTCGCAGATAGAAATAAGTTACGGATCATGAGTACCTTCTTCAGCAAATGAGCCAACAGGAAGTGGGCCTGGAAGAGCCCCAATGGTGAGACTAAAAATGAAATAGACTTCATACTGTGCACTCAGCCTGGCATCGTAGAGGATGTGGAGGTCCTCAGAAAGGTCCATTGTAGCGACCACAGAATAGTAAGCTCTCGCATTACCTTCGATTTGAAAAGGGAACGCAGGAAATCAGTGAACGAGTTAGCATTAAGATGGAAAGTAGAGGAATTCAGGATTTTGCTGGAGAACAGATTTTCCGCTTTAACTGACGATGACGACCGTAATGTTGAAACAATAAACAATCGTCTCACAGATATCATTACGGAGGGCGCCGTAGAAGTAGGTGGTAGGATGGTTCGACAGGATACCTGGAAGCTATCTCAGAAGACACAAGATCTGATTAAGAAACGGCAAAGCATGAGGACGTCTAACTCCATAGGTAGAATAAAACTAGTAGAGCTGTCGAAGTTAATAAATAAGCACAAGGCAGCTGACATGAGGAAGTTTAACATGGAGAAAATCGAGCATGCTCTAAAGAGCGGAGGTAGCCTAAAAGCAGTGAAGAAAAAACTAGGCATAGGCATAGAGACAGAGCGCAATGTCATTAGCAATGTGGATAAGATAGTTACAGTAACCGAAGAGTTTTACACAAATCTGTACAGTAGCGATTGCAATCAGAATGTTACTGAAAGAGGCAGTAGAGCACAGCATTGGAACATCCCGCCAGTAACGAAGGAGGAAGTAAAGAAAGCCTTAGGAAAAATGCAGGAGGGGAAAGCAGCTGCTGAGGATCAGATAACAGCAGATTTGTTGAAGGATGGAGGAGAGATTGAGCTCGAAAAACTAGGCACCCTGTATACACAATGCCTTGTGACCACGAGCGTACCTAGGGCTTGGAGAAAACGCTAACATTATCTTAATTCATAAGAAAGGAGACGTCAGGGACTTGAAGAATTGCAGACCGATCAGTGTACTATCCGTCGCCAGCAAGGTTTTTGCTAAGGTAATCGCAATAAGTCAGGACAACCTTGGACTTTAGTCAACCAAATGATCAGGCAGGCTTTCGTAAAGGATACTCGACAATAGATCATATTCACATTATCAATCAGGTGATAGAGAAATTCGCAGAATATAACCAACCCCTATATGTAGCCTTCATTTATTACGAGAAAGCATTTGACTCGGTGGAAACCTGAGCTGCCATGCAGGCATTGCGGAATCAGGGCGTAGAAGAGTGTTATGTGAAAATATTGGAAGATATTTATAACAATTGCACAGCTACCATAAAGTCAGCAATAAAATTCCAATAAGGAACGGTGTCAGGCAGGGAGACACGATCTCGCCTATGCTATTCACTGCCTGTTTACAGGAGGTATTCCGGGACCTGAAATGGGAAGAGTTGGGGATAGGAGTTAATGGAGAATATAAGTAATTTGCGATTCACTGATGACATTGCCTTGGTAAGTCACTCAGGACATGAAGAGCAAAGCATGATCAATGAATGAGACAGCCGGAGCAAAACGGTGGGGCTAAAAATTAACATGCAGAAAACCAAACTAATGTACAACAGCCTAGCAAAGGAACAGCAGTTCGCAATTCGTAGCCAGGTGCTGGAAGCAGTAAGAGAATGTCTATTTAGGGCAGGTAGTGACAGCTGATCCTTCAAGAGAAAAGTATACAACAGCTGTATCTTACCAGTATTCACCTATGGTGCAGAAACGTGGAGGTTAACAATGAGGGTTCAGCTTAAGTTAAGGACAACGCAGCGAACTATGGAAAGAAAAATGATAGGTGTAACGTTAAGAGATCGGAAGAGGGCGGAGTGGGTGAGGAAACAAACGCGCATTAATGATATTGTCACGACCAGAGGAGCCGTGAAGGTAGGCGTCGGGAAGAAACGAAGACTGGGAGCCTTCTTTTAGTTATGGAGCCAGCTTCCACGACACAGAACAGAACTATAATGAACTAGAATATTCTAGTTCACTATAAACAGAACAAGCGCGCCGCGAGAGGCCACCGCCGCTTCGCCGTCGTATTCGATTCAGCGCGGAGGCCGCGCGGCGCGTTAGGCGCGTGGCAATATTCTGGTTGAAACCAGGTGGAAGAAGTGGGCTTGAGTAGGGCATGTAATGCGAAGGCAAGATAACCGCTGGTCCTTAAGGGTAACGGAGTAGATTCCAACAGAAGGCAAACGTAGCAGGGGGCGGCAGAAAGTTAAGTAGGTAGATGAGGTTAAGAAATTTCTGGGAATACAGTGTCCGCTACTGGCGAAGGACAGGGATAATTGGAGAGACATGGGAAAGGCCCTCCAGTGGGCCCTGCAGTGGGCGTAGTCAGGCTGATGATGATGATGTAGTTGAGCAGCGGCTCCCTGTTTTAATGTATGCGGACGATATTGTACTGTTGGCAGACAGCCAGGATGATTTGCAAACTTTGGTTAATTGTTGTGGAGATGAAGAAGACGCTCTAGGTTTCAGTTCTAGCACAACTAACTCAGGTGTGATTTTCAACGATACAACTGATCAGGTACTTACAATATAAGGCCACGAAACACCCCGAGGGGCCGATTAAAAATTTCTTGGGATATGGCTAAACAAAGGGAAGATATACACGGAAAAGCATGAACAGCCTCTTAGAGCAAAAGGGCGAAGAGACGCCGGGAGGATGAAGCATAGGGCATTAGGGGGGTACAATTAAAGTACTGAGAGGTATTTGGAAAGGAATAATGCTGCCGGGCTTACTTTCGGCAATACGATTCTCTGCTGAAGGGCAGAAGTTCAGTCGAGATCAGACGTAAATCAGAGAGCTATTGGAAGATTAGCACTAGGGGCTCACCTGAAGATGGAAAACGAGGCAGTGCAAGGTGATATGGACTCAGCATCGTTGGAAACACCGGAAGCTAAGAGCTAAATACCATATGACCGCCTGAGGACATTCAGCGATAAGGGGTGGGCAGCTAAGGTATTTAAATACGTATAGAGAAAGAGCGTTGACTCACAGTGGTGGAAAAGAACTAGAAAACTAATCAATGAGTATGTCAGTCGTGAGGACGGAGAAAGAAAGCTTTAAACGACAGCTCTGCACAACATGGCTGTGAACTGTCAACCAGGCGGCAGCAGCGCAGCGCCATTTGTTGGAGCGCAGCCGAAGCAGCTGCTAGGCAACGGCAAGTCGGGGTAGTTTGGTAGCCGCACCGCCACGATAATACGCGACGAGCCGAGCTGGGCTCCAGTAGTGTTGCTTTCGTAACAAAAACTGATCGCGAAAACCAGATCAAAGGATGTCGAAATGGAAGAAAAGGAACAACTAAACAGTCCTGCCCAAACCAATACAAATACTATGTACCGAATCCTAAAAGAATGAAAACTGGAAACAAAAAAGGGAACTCTCCTGGTCAAAGAGTATGACGTCAAAGGAACAAGTCCTTGTGGGAAAGGTCACCCACTTTTGCTTCTAAACTGGTTTTGTATGAGTCGACCATTTTCCCGCCACCTTTCTTCTCCCGCTTAGAGACACCTTGGTATGAAGAGAGTATGAGTATCACCTGCTGCCCCTCCCGGTCAGAAGCCACCTGATTTGCCCGCCACACCAGAGACACGTGCGCCGATGATGTATGTCAGGAGAGGTCTATTGAAAGTTAGTTAGTTATATGGGGTTTTATGGCGCATAAGCAACTATGGCTGTCATGCGCCAGACACAAGGTTACATAATGTTATGTTAAGTGTACAGAGGTTACATTATAATAGATTTAAAAGATTGGCTTTCTTTAGAAACTTACAAACAAGTGAAAACTCCACAAATGTTTGCTCGCCTAAAAGCAATGCGGGATGAAATGGAATGTGTTCATTGTAAGATACCATAAAAAATTTTTTTCGAAGTTCTTCGAGATGCGAACAAGAAATTAAAATGTGATTTACTGTGAGCTCCTCACCACACATTTCACACACAGGTTTGTCTTTTTTGTTAAGAAGTTATGGGTGATGTGTGTGTTACCAATGCGTAAAGGACATAAAATTATTTCGATACAACGCTCTTATGGCGGCATGATTTCCATTCTTTTAAAATGGGCTTTATGGTATGCAGCTTGTTGTTTCCTTCATTTTCCCAAGAAGCTTGCCACTTGGCTCTTAGTTTGCTATGTACTAACTTCATGTAATCCCTAGGAGGCAAATTCACATATTTTATTTCCATGGTTCTGGTTTGTGCAGCACACATGTCGGCTCTCTCATTGTACAACATTTTGGGCGAGTTGGTTACCTACATTCATTATTACAGCGCAAAGACGGCACAGAACAAGAAGGGGACACGCTGTTGTGTCCCCTGTCAGCGCTGTTGTGTCCCCTTCTTGTTCTCTGCCGTCTTTGCGCTGTAATAATGAATCTCTCATTGTCCCTAATGCCAACGTGACTTGGGACCCAGCAGAATTTTATAACATGTTTTTGTGTTGTGACCTTTATTATATTGTGTATGATGCTTCCTATCAGTGGCTTCGTGGCATTTTTGGAGTTTAATGCTGTAAGGACGCTCAGTGAATCTATAAATGATGCTGTTTTTGATGTTTTCATTTGTTATTTTCTGTACCGCAACACAAATGGCATAACACTCAGCGGTGAAAACTGTAGCACATGAGGGCAGTCGTACTGCATTTTTATTTTTTCCTTGTATTACTGCGCTTACTACATGAGCATGAATTTTTGACCCATCAATATAAAATGCAGTATAATTTCTGTATTTTTCTTGTAGTGCTAGATATTCTTGTATCATATGATCATGTGGTGTACAAGTTTTCCCGAGGCGTGTTAGTGTGACATCACACACTGTGGGAAGAGTGTACCACGGTGGTAGCGCTTTGTGCCTGGGGGCAATATTTTTAATTTCATTTGGTATGTTCAGAGCTTGGGATTTTTCTACGAAGCGCATGAGCAACGGCTTAATTGCGTGAGGCTTGTTGTTGAAGAGTATTCGGGATGGGCATTTCGTGACAATTGGGTAACAGAGATGTTCGGGCTCAGAAAGAATTTTGAGGATGTATGTACAAGTTAGTGTAGTTCTTAGATATTCTAAGGAAGGTTCATTCGTTTCCACATACAGACTTGCTATTGGGGAAGTTCTGTAAGCACCGGAAGACAACCTTAAACCAAGATTGTGGACAGGATCCAGTCGTTTTATGTAGGACCGTGTTGCTGAGCCATATACTATGGACCCAAAGTCTAACTTAGAGCGAACCAGAGAACGATATATATGTAACAGGCATGCCCTATCAGACCCCCAGCGTTTTCTTGACAGTGTAGCGGCCTTTATTGGCAAGAGATGACTGGTTCGTAAGGCCGGTTAGAGCGGGCAAGGGCAGGTCCAGTCCCAGAACAGTTGATGCTTTTGCCGCGCGTCGGTTCTGCTGATAATGATGATGATGTCCTCGGGCTGAATGGCACATATCCACGGCGGGGGATTGGCCAGGGTGCTGCTGCAGCTGCCGATCGTCTTCTTCTCGCCTCGCGCCGCGCATCGATTCTGTTGCTCCCTCTGCTAAGCGTCTTCCTCTATACATTTGCCCCCCGGGGAAAAAGCCATCCTGGCGATTTATGGAGTCAACAGGACGCTGGGGTCGTAATACGGCTTTAAACGCGAAACGTGAACGGTCTCGCGCCCACGTCGTCGGAGATGGGGTGATGGCGTCACGGGCTCAACGATGTAAGTGACGGGAGAAGTGCGCTCAAGGACACGGTAGGGTCCGTGGTAGTTTGGCAGCAACTTGGTAGAGAGACCTGGTGCAGCAGAAGGCACACGGAGCCAAACAAAGGATTGCGGCTGAAAAGTGTTTGTTCCATGGAAGTGGTCGAAGCGGTATTTCTGGCGCCCTTGGTCGTCAGACGTGAATGACCGGGCGAGCTGGCGGCACTCTTCAGCGTGTCTGGAGGCTTCAGATACGGTTGTGGATTCCGATGAATCAGGATGGTACGGAAGAATAGTGTCGAGCGGCGAGGACTGTTCACGGCCGTATAGAAGGAAGAATTGTGAGAAACCAGTAGTGCTCTGCGTAGCGGTGTTGTAGGCATATGTGACGAAGGGGAGGACGACGTCCCAGTTAGAATGGTCTGCTGCCACGTACATTGACAACGTCACCTAATGTTCGATTGAAACGTTCTGTCAAGCCGTTCGTCTGGGGATGATAGGCAGTAGTGGTGCGGCGAGTAATGTTGCATTGCTGCAGAAGAGATGAAACTACGTCTGACAGAAACACCCGCCCACGGTCGCTCAACAGTTCACGCGGGGCTCCGTGCCGAAGTATGAAATGGTGCAAGAGGAAGGCTGCAACATCCCGCGCCGTAGCAGCTTGGAGGGCGGCTGTTTCGGCGTACCGTGTCAGGTGGTCTACAGCGACGATGACCCAGCGGTTTCCTGCAGCAGTGTAGGAAGGTGGTCCATACAGGTCAATGCCAACTCGGTCAAATGGCCTGGATGGGCAAGGCAAAGGCTGCATAGGGCCGGCCGAATGGTGATGACCGAGCTTGCGGCGCTGGCAATCGGGGCAGGAACGGACGAATTTTCGAACGTAGTTATACATGCCGCGCCAATAATAACGGAGGCGAAGCCGGTTGTAGGTCTTAAAAGCACCGCCGTGACCAGCTTGCGGGTCGCTATGAAAGGCTGCGCATATTAAGGCGAAAGCCTTCAATGTCTCATCGTTGTAAGCAACAGTTGTCGACAGAAACGTCACGCTTTTCAATTGGTCGAAACGGTCGTGACGTCACAGTGCGCGAATTTCAAACGGGGCCAGTTGTACTTGGCTAGATACGCACCCCATCACTCCTCGCGCACATTTATCCAGATCTTTACAACCCAAACTGCAAACACTGTGGCCAACGTGCTACCTACGATCACATCCTGTGGGACTGCAAAATAGAGCCACCTCCGCGTGATCTAGTTACAGCTCCTTCTCTCGAGCGGTGGGAGACCGTGCTGGCTAGCTCTGACCCCAGAACGCAGGTTTTGGTGGAGTGGGCTGACAAAGTCGTCGAGGGCTATGTACTCTCGACCACTTAACGCGACCTCTTGCCAAGCTCTTCCCGACGAATAAAATGTTTTACAATCAATCAATAGTAACCATGCAACCAATTGAAGGGATCGTATAGTGATGCTCCAAGTAAGGGGGACTGAGCTCAGTTAATTCCTTAATTACACAATTAGCATAATTAACTTCTCTAGTCAGGCCATATAAATAAATAAAACCGAGTAGGAAATTGGTCGAGCCCGGGAATCGAACCCCGGTCTTCGGCGTGAGAGACGAGCATGCTATCCACTCCGCCATGCCAGCTTTTTTTTTTTTTATTTATTGCCTGACTTCGGCAAGAACCACAGTACACAAATACACTTACAGAGCGCAATGAGCAATAATTAACAACACTATCCGCCTGGGGGTGCGTGGCTTCATCATATTAAAACTCCTTAAGCGTCACCAAAGGCTCGACTCTTTCGAGCCACTCGGGAGCTTCAGGAGCAAGTTTGTGAACTTCAATATACTTATGCATGCACTCCCGAAAATAGATCCGTGCTGGCCGTGCATCAGGATCGCAATGATATCCTGCCATTCTGGAGCGCCAAATACAATGGAGGCCCATTAGCATAATGAGGTCGAATGGTGTCCCATCCTAACTCTCTACAGGCAAGTACCGAATACCATGAGCGTCGAGCGGAAATTCCTTTTTTAACGTCCGTTGCAAGATGTCCCAAAAGTATACCCCCTCCCAACAGTGCAAAAAAACGTGGTCTATTGTTTCTGGTTGTTTACAAATTAAACAATGTGATCCCCAAGGTAGAAATAACTGCTTCCTTTCCAAGAATTCCTTTACTGGTAGTGTTCCGGTATGTAATTTAAAGAAAAAAGTTTTTGCACTTGGCGGCACCTGCATCGCCTTCACACGCTTAAGTACGTCGCGTCCCTGGCCTCCATTGTATAAGGCCCTGTACATAGGTTGTGGAAGAACTACATCGCACAAATCTTTATACAACTTCTTCCTGCTAACAGAAGATAAATATTCATACGAAAATCGAACAGACAGGAATCGAACACTCGCGACAACCTCTCTAAAGTAACCAAAAATACGTCCCGAGAACCTTTCGGTTGTGACAACAAAGTCCGGCAGTGCATTTCCGAGCCTTAATTGGCACACAGTGCGCAAAAACGGATCGCTTACATCGCGCACAAAACAAAATCTGCTTACAATCTGCCGCAGAAATAAGTGTCCCAGACTCAGGCCGCCATCCTTCACCCGCCTAAACAAATTGGTCCGGCTACAGCGTTCCCAGTCCGCAGCCCACACAAAAACGGCAAAGATCCGGTGCAGTCTCTGTACGTTCATCCTTGCACAATGCAACACTTGCATCACGTACCACAGCCTAGACATAAAAAACAGATTGCACACTGTGGCCCTTGCGAAAATTGAAAGGTGTCGCCCTTTCCACCTTTCCACCTTTTCACGCGTGGCTTGCGTCTGTGCTTTCCAGTACGAATCGCTATCGCGATAACCGTCCAGTGGAACGCCTAAGTACTTTACCGGGGTCGTCACCCAGGACACGTTTGCAAAATTGCCGGGCTTCGTTGGCCATTCTCCGTGCCAAAGCCCCAGGGACTTTGACCAATTCACTTTACTACCGGTGATCTTGGTAAATTCTTTTACGCATGCCACGGCCTCGGTTATACCTTCCCGGTTCACTGTGAACACCGCGACATCATCCGCATAAGCCAGCAGCTTAACTTCTGCTGCCTGTAGCTGGAATCCTCGAATTTTGTCACTTTCCATGATATTCAAACACAACGCTTCAATGTAAATGCAGAATAGAAGAGGGCTGAGGGGACAACCCTGGCGCACCGAACGCTGCAGGCTAATGGGGGCCCCCAAACTCTTATTTACAATTAATCTTGTCGTGCAGCTCCGGTACGCCAAGGCCACTCCCTCACAAATAATGGACCCTAAATTCACATGGTCGAGTATGCAGAACAGGATATCGTGCGAAACACAATCAAATGCCTTCTCAAGATCTAGCTGAAGGATGGCTACACAGCTATTTGTGTAATCACAACATTCCAGCACACACCTCGCTTTATGAATATTGGAAACAATAGAGCGTCCCTTGATCCCACACGTCTGGTGGGGACCGACTATATCCTGAATTACTGACTGTAGTCTACAGGCTAAAATCTTCATGAAAACTTTATAATCCACGTTTGTGAGGGCGATAGGACGATATGCTGTGACCTGCTTTAACTTTTCTGCGTCATCGGATTTAGGGATTAGCACTGTATGGGATTTACCATAAGACGGGGGCAATTCATTTTCTTTGTAGGCTTCGTTAAAAACTGCTGTCAGTACTGGCACTACTTCGCGTTTATATGCTTTGTAAAAAGCGGCGCTTAACCCATCAGGTCCAGGAGATTTTCCCAGGTTCAAATTTTCTATCGCTTGCTCGACCTCCGACGCAGTTATCGGCAGCTGCAGCCTTTCTTTCTGTTCGTCATCTAATCGCGGCAAAGCGCCAAGAAACTTTTCCTTGAATGCGCTCACATCCACTTCTTGCTTTGCAAACAGCGCCTGATAATATTCAAGAAATGCCTGCTGGATATGCCCACTTTCTCCAGATAACGCCCCGCCCCATTCAATCTGTTCAATGTGGTTTCGTTGAGCATGCGTTTTTTCCATTCCTAGCGCTCGTTTTGAAGGTGTCTCCCCATCAGCTATATCTTGCGCCCTAGCCCGCACCAGTGCGCCACGATAGCGTTCTTCGTCAAAGAGTTCAATCTTATTTTTTATTTTCCTAATGTCATCCATCCATTTGCCAGGCTCTTCGCTTTCTCTTTCGAGAAGTCTAGCTAGTAAAGATCTTAAATTGTCCTCCTCACGCTTCTCCTCTTGTCGTATGCAGCTTGACCTTTCGATTGCTGCTATTTTTATTTGTTGTTTGCAAAGTTCCCACTGCTGCCATACTTTCAGTTCCCCGCTCGGCTTTAATTTACTGATTTCTTCGTTTACTTTCCTGCTAAAGATGTCGTCTGTAATGAGCTTATTATTTAATTTCCACATCTCCCAAGAAAACTGATTTCCTCGTTTCTTTGTCCCTATCCCACACTTCACTAAACAATGATCCGAAAATGATACCGGTACTACATTGTAGCTACTGCATTTTGAAATAACGTTCGGTGACACATAAATGCGATCTAGCCGTGCATGGCTTGATCGTTGAAAATGGGTGAGTCTCACACAACGCTCGCCTTCTAAACATTCGGCCACATCATCGAGGTTGCACGTGTCTATAATTTCTGAGAGTACTTCAGTGCTTCTGTCCCTAAATGCCTTTGCACTGGTTTTGTCACAGCCCCTCAGGACGCAATTGAAGTCACCCGTTACGATCAGGCATTTCTCACAACTGAAGTGCTTTTGTACGCGTTGAAAAAACGCTGTTCTCTCATCCACCGCATTTGGGGCGTACACACAAATGATGCGCCAATACGTTTTGTCGTACAGGAGGTCAACCAAAACAAATCGACCCGAAGGACACGCCGTATATGCCTGAACCTCAAGTCCCGGTACATTCTTTACAAAGATGACACAACCCGCAGACGTTCCTACAGCGTGGGCGACAACTGCAAAAAACCTAGACGTGAAACGTCTCACCATGCTCCCGGTCTCCTCTTCCCCGTCAATTTTCGTTTCCTGCACTGCCAGGACGTCAATGTCGTGCTCAGTTAAAAGGCGGTACACCTGGCTCTGCTTCTTCTTACTTGCCAGTCCCCTGACATTAAGTGTACCGACTTTCAAGGGGAACGCATGAGCCATTTTAATGCAGAAGAAAGAGGCCGGGAACATGGTGCTTACCCTTCACGTCTAGCGCTTGGCTAGACGACATCGTTGACACCGGAGCCATCCGGTGCTGGTGCCAGGCCTGGCAGCGGGGGCGGCTTGTCAAGGGCTCTCCTCTCCGTCGACACATTTGATCGTGTCCGGATGGACGACCGCCGTCCTTGGGTCGTTTTTGCCGGCGGCTCTTCGACGCTGGGGGCTTCCGCCTTGTCGTCTTCGGTTCCGGTCTGGCGTGTGGCCGCTTCGCTGGGGCAGGGACGCCGGTCGTGCGGGCGCCGCTCTGGTCAAGGTTCTCCTCGGTCAGAGTCGCTGGCTCAGTTTCTTGGAACGCTGGCACGCTTACTTCACCGCTCGACGCCTCCGTCTCCTTTCTAGTAGGTTCTGCCCCCTCAGGCTTGCGTCCGGCATCGCTGCGTCCGGCATCGGCTTGCTGCGTCCGGCATCGGCTTGCGTCCGGCATCGAAGAGCCCGTCGATTCTGCTTGCGTTTCGGGTTCCTCTATGCCTTTCGCGGATTCTTCAGCCTCGACTACATCCATCAGGAGTTCCGCAGAGTCGTCTTTCGACGCCCCGCCCGTAGCCACCGCGTAAGTGCGGACACACTCATTATCCGCGTGGCCGTACCGCCGGCATTTCGTACAGCGGGGAACCTTGCATTCACGCCGCACGTGGCCTGTACCATGGCAGCGCAAGCACTGCATTGGACGCCCAGGCGCTACGACAAGAGCCAACTCTCCGGCGACACGTACCTGGTGTGGCAGGTCATCCACTTTCAAGCCGGGCTTCAACTTCAGTAGGACCGTTCTTGTCGTTGAGCTCTTGTCATTGACGCCTTGTATCCGCCACCGCTCACGCGTAACGTCGGTCACTTCGCCAAACGCCGCGAATGCCGTCCGAATGTCGTCGTCGGCCACACCGTGAAGCATCCAGTGTAGCCGCAGCTTTACCTGCTGGTCTTCCGGGTCGATAATGAGGCAGCGGCGTTTCTTAACTTGCAGCTCGTTGAAGGCGAGCAACTTCTTTGCTGCCTCCGTGTTCCGCAGGGTAACCGCCCACACGTGGTTGATTTGGTAAGCCCCCAACGCGACCACGTCGGGGAGCATACCGGTCTCGGCCAGGGCGTCTCGGAAATCCTCGACCCGGAACGGCCTCGCTCGCACGTCGCCGTGAAGAAAAACGGTGTTGAAAACAACACGTCCTGTTGGCAGTGTCGGGAAAATAATCTGGTAATCCTTATCACCGCAGTCATCGATCCTGTTTCCGCGGCCGTCAAAGGCCGCTATCGCTGCTCCGCTGGAGCCCATGACCCTGCGATCCGTTCAGCTCGGCTGCCGGAAGCAGAATGACTCCGCCATGCCAGCTCGGTGGTTTGGAATGAACAAAGGCGCGTCTAGTGAATACGGTGTCTTCGCTAACTCCCATCCTCCTCCCTTCCCTTCCGGCGAGGTTTAGGTGTCCACCGAGATATGAGAGACAGTTACTGCGGTATTTCCTTTCCTCAAATGCAATTTTCATTTTCTTCATTACGGGTCCTCTTTGTCTTCTTTCACTCCCACTTCCTCCCTTCCTCTACGGTGCGGTTCAGGTGTCCACCGAGATGACAGAGAATTACTGCGCCATTTCCTTTCCTCAAAAAGCGTTGCGTTCAAAGGGCAAGACATCGCGCCTAACGGGTGGTGGCGTTCCGTGGACTCCCTGGCAGCGCTACAACACGCTGTCGCGTTCCACTCCTAAAAGCGAAGCTTAAGCGTCATTAATTAGCCGTTAATTAGTAATCATGCATTAATCAGTAATTAATCATTAATTATTGACTTGTCACCACTTAGTAATCAGTACTCAATTATATGTGACGCCACCAGTGCCACAGAGGCAGTCAAAGTGGTGCGGAAAACGCTTTCGCCTCTACTCACTTTAGACAGTCAAAGTGCCCCCTGAATTTTTCTGAGCGTAAATGTCCAGGGATCACTAGGAGCCATTTGCGCCCATCAGAGAGATAATTTCGGCGGTACAAAATCTCATCATGAATAGTGAAGTGGGCAGCCTGACGGCGCATTGCCCGCGGTACCGGCACGACAGAACGGTCTGAAAGATAGCGTACAAGAGAAGTGATCCAAGGGTCCTTAGACTGCTCGTTGGGCATATCGTCCAATGACAAGGAGGCGCAGTCGATGGCGGGAGGAGAGGCACTTTCATCGGCTAGAGGTGAACGAGACAAAGCGTCGGCATCGTTATGCTTCCTGCCAGAGCGATAGATCACACGAATATCGTACTCTTGAAGGCGTAAGGCCCATCGGGCGAGGCGGCCATTTGGGTCTTTTAGGGAGGACAGCCAACATAGGCACTGGTGGTCCGTGATGAGCGCGAAAGGCCGGCCGTACACGTAAGGCCGAAATCTCCCGATCACCCAAACGATCGCCAAACACTCTTTTTCAGTTACTGAGTAGTTTTGCTCTGGCTTCGTCAGGGTGCGGCTCGCGTATGCAACAACATACTCCGCATACCCCGGTTCGCGTTGAGCAAGAACAGCACCGATACCAACGCCACTGGCATCTGTGTGGATTTCAGTTGGAGAAGCAGGGTCAAAGTGCGCAGTATGGGCGGAGAGGTAAGTAGACGGCGCAACGTGATGAACGCTTCGTCACAGGCAGGACTCCAGCTTGATAGGTCGCTACTGCCACGAAGAAGGACAGTCAGAGGTGCGATGATACAAGCGAAATTTCGGATAAACTGCCGGAAGTAAGAACATAAGCCGATGAAACTGCTAAGTTCCTTCATCGTAGAGGGCTTCGGAAACTCAGAGACAGCACGAAGCTTTGCTGGGTCAGGAAGGACACCCTGTTTCGACACGACGTGGCCCAAAATGGTCAACTGACGAGCAGCGAAGCGACATTTCTTTAAATGGAGTTGAAGCCCGGCTGCCGCGAGGCATCCCAAAACTTGCTCCAGGCGAACGAGGTGCGTCTGGAAATCTGGGGAGAGAACAACGATATCGTCCAAGTAACATAAGCAAGTTTTCCATTTCAGGCCGAGCAGTATCGTGCCCATCATCCGCTCAAAAGTGGCAGGGGCATTGCATAGTCCGAAGGGCATGACGTTGAATTCATAGAGCCCGTCAGGTGTCACAAAGGCTGTCTTGGAGCGGTCAGCGTCGGCCATCGGGACTTGCCAATAACCCGAACGTAGATATAAAGAAGAAAAGAATTCAGCTCCCTGCAAGCAGTCAAGTGCGTCATCAATGCGGAGCAGCGGATAGACGTCTTTGCGGGTAATTTTGTTCAGGCGCCTGTAGTCAACGCAAAAGCGGATCTTTTTTGGTGACAAGGACGACGGGGGAAGCCCAAGGACTGTGCGATGGTTGTATGACGCCCCTCTGTAGCATGTCATTTACCTGGGCGTCGATAACTTGGCGTTCGGTTTCCGAGACGCGATATGGGCGTTGGCGCAACGGCGAATGGGCGCCAGTGTCGATCCGATGGGTAACAGCTGAGGTGCGGCCGAAACGGTGGTGGGAGAAGTCAAACGATGACCGAAACTTATTTAGCAGGGCCGCAAGCTGGGCCTTCTGCGGTGGCGAAAGATTCGCGTCGATTGGGCGCTCGAAGACGGCTTCGGGAGCGGGATCAGGAGACTGTGGGGAAGAAGTAAGTGAAGACACTTGCATGCGGCAGGGGTCATCCTCATAAGGGTCCCAGGCGATGATGGAGGCGAAAGGCTGGACACGTCCCAGGCATTCACCGCGAAGAAGAGTAGAGGGGCACAGCAATGGATTCGACAGGGGGATGGCGCTGCAGCCAGCTGAGACGGTAAGCACGGCGAATGGCAGGGGTAGACAATTGCGAGAAGCGAAGGAGTCGGACGGGATGAAGATGACAGGGCCCCGTTGGATGCAGAGTCGCAATGAACAGAGACGAGCACAGCAGAGCACGGCGGGATCACGACGTCATCAGCCACAGTCAACTTGGAGCACGGGTTAGTGGAAGCGCTCACCGAGGCGTCGCCGAAGGGAAGAAGGGCGACTTCGGAACTAGTGCAGTCGGTGACAGCTTCATGTTGCGAGAGAAAGACCCAGCCTAAGATGACGTCGTGAGACGGCGATGCGAAGACGATGAATTCAACAACGTACAGAACGTCTCGAGCTGTACAGGCCCCCAAAGGCGCGATAATTTGCGAATTAGCGGCGCGAAGCATAAAACCAGATAGCGGAGTCATCACTTTTCGTAACCGGCGGCACAATTTTGCACTGAGTACAGATACAGCAGCCCCGGTGTCAACAAGCGCGAAAGCATCGGTGCCCTACACAGAAACGGTGATCAGATTGGCCAGAGAAAGTCGAGGTCTTGAGCTTGGCGACGAGCACGCAGTTCTTGCCTCCGGAACTGCCGGCTCTAGTTTTCAGAAGGGGAAGAGGGACGACGGCGCATCGGGGAAACCGAGCGGCGACGCGAAGATGGAGAACGGCGGCGAATAGAGGGGCTGTAATCGGAGGAACCAGTGGTATAAGAAGGCGAAGTGCGGTGAAAAGGGTGGGGAGGGGCGTAGGCGTAATGGGAAGTAGCGGGGCCAGTTGGTTCATTTTTCAACTTAAAACAGTGCGCATGGACAGGACACAGTCAAGAAACACACAGACACAGCAGTGCTGTGTCTGTGTGTTTCTTGACTGTGTCCTGTCCATGCGCACTGTTTTACGTAGGCGTAACCTCTCCAAACTCTTAGGAGCTAGGATTTCTCGGTGGAGCATGCTAGCCCTCTTGCTCTGACGTAGTTCTGTATGCAGGTGGCTGCCTTTTGTAATTTCTCTTCTTTTTCTCCGAGCGAGCCTGTGTTGACCCAGATGGTGATGTCGGCATACATGGAATGGTGTACGCCGTCGACTGCTTTTAACTGTTTTGCCAAGCCAATCATGGTTATGTTGAAGAGCGTAGACCGATCCTTCAGGTGTTCCTTTGTTTGGAGTAAGGAATTTGTCTGATCTGAGCTCCCCCAGGCCAATCGTTGCCGTTCTGTTTGAGAGGAAGGCTTTGACGTAGCCGTAGACTCTCCTCCCGCAGTTCAGGTCGTTCATGCCCGTAAGGATAGCCTCGTGCCCGTAAGGATAGCCTCGTGACTCGTGTAAGGATAGCCTCGTGACTCCCTTATATAAGGGAGTTATTAAGGGGTGAAAAGGGAGTAAATTTTTTACTCCCTTATAGAAATGGAGCCCGAAAATGGCGTGATGTTTATAGTTTATTTACCCTCATTCAGGCTCATTCTTACAGTGACAGCGGTGGAAACGGGCAGTAGCTCTGCGGGCCGCCGGAAACCCAACTTGGGAAACTGCGCTGCCCTAATGTAACTCCGCCTCCCGCATTCTATTCGCCGTCTGCAAGCCCAGCGGCGGCGTAGGCGGCAGGAGTCGTCTGCTTGTCGTCTCCCTTTGTTGTACGAGCTCGTTTGGTCGGCCGTGTTTGTAGATAAAGGGATGCAACGTTATAATCAATAGTTCAAAACTGAGAAGGAGTCACTGGGTAGTTTTCACGGTCATGCACCACGCTATATTTGACAAAATACCAGAGCAAAAAGTTGAAAACACCCCTGATGGTAGTTTGGAATGGCAGTGTTTGCTTCCATATTCACTTCATTAAGGCTTGGCTTTTCAATATGACTGAGGAAAAATGTAGCCTCATGAGCTCCATCAAGAGCTCAGGGTTGACACTATGTTCTATCACAGTTCCTTGTTCATGAAACTCATAATCTGCTGCAATACATTGCGAGGACCTCACTGAAAAATGCCTGTGAGAATTAAGCCTAAGCGGGGGCTGTAACGGGGTGGCGACACAAACAAAGGAAAGTTAGGTATGGTTAGAGCACTGGAGGCTTCACAGGAGCAATTCAATTATGTACCGCACTGTAGCGGAAAACGGCGACAAGCCGATATCTTGTACCGCGGCAGGCGCCCGTGAAGGAGCAGAAGTGAACGAAGATCCAGCGACGATGGTAACCAAGGGGTCTTCATTCACCGCCATTACCAGACGACTGACCAGAAGCAGACGAGACGCTAGGTGGCGGGGCGGATTGCACAAAATGGTGTTTTTTACTCCATTTCGGCACTGGTAGAGTATTTGGCACAATTACCTCCCTTTCTAGACTGGAGTAAATGCTGGTAAATCCTCATTTTAACTCCATTATTCCCTCATGGGAGTAAAATGGAGGACAGTCCACCTTTTTACTCCCCACTCATGTAGTAAATGTTTTCACAAATGGAGTAAAAAGGGTGGCCGCGACCATTTTTACTCCCTTTTGGGTATATTTTTGTTTACAGTGTATCGTCAGCCACCGTAAACGTACCGAGAGCATTATCTCTCAACCGATTACTATCGTTTCGTGCCACTGACATCAGACCACGCCATGCGTTCCGTCATTCGCGTTGTCTGTGGGCGGCTCTACAACGCGACCAATGCGCCAGTGGCTTTTCGAATCTGAGCCGGAGCGCGAGATCCGTCTGCACGACGGCGCGTGCGCTCCCTCGAGCTGCTTACAACGGCAGTCGTAAACAGCACACGCAAGTCAACAATAACAAAATGAAATCCGTGCTTCTTGGGGTTACTTACACGCTGAAAAATACGGTACCTGTACGGACAGGACTTTGAACCCAGAAAAATCAGAAAGCGGTTTAGCAACGGTCAGGAAACGAGCCATTACTATGAAGCGTGAACCTCACTTGATTAGCCGCGTGCTTAGGAAATAAAATACAGCATATACCGCTGGTAATGACTGCCCGAAAGTTGAATGAAGCGCAGGAACCGTAATTTTGTAGTGAAATCGCAGTTCCACGCGCGTTCAGTTGGTTTACAACGAGGTAGGCGTCAACACAGTTGTGGGTGCAAACGTACTTGATCTCGAAGCGGCGGGAGAACAGCTGCTTTTACATTTCGAACACTGCAGAAGAATGAAATAGTCTATTGGACAAAAACATCGGCTTACCACATCTGGACTTGAGCTGAGCGCTCTCCTCGCGAAGCTCCTGAGCAGACTTCATGCCCGCGCTGCGCAAACACCGACTTTGTACTGGCTTGACGAGCGGATTGCGACTGGAGCGGGATGCTGGGCGGACGATGTCTCATGGTTGAGTAACCCGCGAAATGGTTGAGGGGCGTTATTGAACTGAACGCAAGTAATCACGGAAAAATAGTGTGCCAGCTACTTCGGGTTCCACTTTTCGCCCACTCACTACAGTCGCCACGCGTAGTGGCATCGTTTATTCACTCATTTCTTTGTGCTGTGACATGGTTCATTGTATAGCATCGTAAGATCAGCGCGTGCTGCTTATGTGCGTGTCCTGAACGCCCACCTATATCACGCCCTCCTCCCGGCTCCTCTAGTGCCCTGGTGGCTGAAGTAGACACGGCAAGAGAGACGGGGGCCTGTCTCTCCTGTAACATTCATCCGCAGTGCTTCTTGTCAGCGTTTGAGTGAGCGATCTGTTTTTGCTCCCCTGAGTGCGCTCATCATGACCGCCGGGCGTTGCGAGTGCGCCCGGACCACACTCTCCACTGGCATGCTCCCCGGACACGTTATAATGACGCTGACAACTGCGGAGTCCGGATGTTCGAAAGCATTCCCGATGCGACATCCCCATTTCGCGCGAGTCACTGTGAGCCTTCGAGCACTTCCCGCATGATTGTTGATATCGGAAGCTGCACAAAGGAGACGCAATCTGATCAACTTTACTGCTTTGAGAGGGAGGGAGCGATTGTGATGTGCAAAGCCACGACAGAACACGCTTATCTTTCGGGACTGTGGATTTCTCCGGTCAGGGCACGCACATACGCAGCACGCGCTGATCTTACGATGCTGTACAATGAACCGTGTCACAGCACAAAGAAATGAGTGAATAAACGATGCCACCACGCGTGGCGACTGCAGTGAGTGGGCGAAAAGTGGAACCGGAAGTAGCTGGCAGACCATTGTCCCGTGATTACTTGCGTTCACTTCAATGACGCCCCTCAACCATTTCGCGCGTTACTCATCCATGAGACATCGTCCGCCCAGCATCCCGCTCCAGTCGCAATCCGCTCGTCAAGCCAGTGCAAAGTCGGTGTTTGTGCAGCGCGGGCATGAAGTCTGCTGAGGAGCTTCGCGAGGGGAACGCTCAGCTCAAGTCCAGATGTGGTAAGCCGATGTTTCTGCCCCAATAGACTATTTCATTCTTATGCAGTGTTCGAAAGATAAAAGCAGCTGTTCTCCCGCCGCTTCGAGATCAAGTACGTTTGAACCCACAACCTTGTTGTAAACCAACTGAACGCGCGTGGAACTGCGATTTCACTACAAAATTGTATTTCCTAAGCACGCGGCTAATCAAGTGAGGTTCACGCCTGAAAGTAATGGCTCGTGTCCTGACCGTTCCTAAACCGCTTTCTGATTTTTCGGGGTTCAAAGTCCTGTCCATAGAGGTACCGCATTTCTTCAGCGTGTAAGCGGCCCTAAGAAGCACGGATTTCATTTTGGTATTGTTGACTTGCGTGTGCTGTTTACGACTGCCGTCGTAAGCAGCTCGAGGGAGCGCGCGCGCCGTCATGCAGACGGATCTCGCGCTCCGGTTCCGATTCGAAAAGCCGCTGGCGCATTGGTTGCGTGGTACAGCCGCCCACAGACTTAACGCGAGTGACGGAACGCATGCCCTGGTCTGATGTCAGCGGCACGAGGTGATAGTAATCGGGTGCGAGATAATGCTCTTGGTATGTTTACGGTAGCGGTTTACGGTATGTTTACGGCGAACCGCGGCAGCTTAGCGCGCATTTTTGGTACCCGCGAAAAGAAAACTGCAAAGAGCGTTGCGGGGCCGTGGAGGCAGCGTCGGCGAGCAAAAAACCGCAGAAACGCCCCCGCGACGAACGCGCTGTGCAAGCGGCGATCAGGCAGGATCGAAAAAGCAGTCAAAGCGAGCTGCGCACCAGCTGACGTCAGCCACCATAAACATAGAGAGCATTATCCCGCACCGATGACTATCGTTCTGGGGCGCTGACGGCAGTCCGGGCCACGCATTTCTTCATTAGTGTTCAGTCTGTGGGTGACTGTACGTATAACTTTTCCTTTTGGAACTCACGATGACGTCCTATCAGACCGCGGCAGTCAATCTTGCGCAAAGTTACTGTCGTGTTTGCCGTAGCTAGCTTGAATTTTCAGTTGTCGCTGGAGATTACTTTAAGCCACCTTCACGCAAGCTCAGTGAGCCCCTGCGCTTGAAAGATGACTTCTTAGAGCGAATGGCAAGCTGAAGTAGGAGGGACGCAATGGCGGGTTATTTCCCGACCCCCGGGGCCATCTTTCTGTGGGAAAGCTTGGCCCTTTCACATTTTCTGCACCTTTATCACCTTAATTAGTGTAGAAAAATTCGCAGCACAAATGAAGCGAAGACATGGTGGTGGGGGTTACAACTTTACTGCCACAAAAGGGAAGGGATTAGTTAGAGCTGAGGCGAGTACAGGGTGACCTCTTGACCTCGCGTGATGAGGGCTACTGGGGTTGTTTTTCTTGAACTGACCGAGAACCTGCCCCATTCCTCCGCTAAGGAAGCTGGCAGAAGTGTCGCCAGAGGGGGTTTGCTAGCGCATTCCAATAAAATCTCTTGGGTGGAGTGCGTCGCGTCACCGCAGTGCGGGCATGCAGGGTCGTATTCACCGTTTGTGACTAGACATCATCGGTAGACATCATCTGAATGTCGTGGCTTGCGCACTGTCCTGGTGGAGGTGAGGGGCGTGATACGTGCATCTTTGCTCGTGATAAGAGTCTGTAACCTCCGCATACGAGCGAGGCGCCTCGGCGGTTGGTTAAACCTTGGACTAGACGGTCGACCCCTCGTTTCAAGAGTTACCTGCGTGAGCCGAAACCCATACGGGATTGATGTTGTGATTTAGAGCCCGGTTGCGCAGAATTCGCATCGCAGTTTTTGGCGAAATTTTGAAAGCCGCCCTTAGTCGCTTAGAATAGTTTTGGTGCGGGGATCCGCGACGGCCAGTGCGAGAGCTACTTCCTCTGTCTCGCGTACAGAGCCAGCGTGAAAGGTTGTGGCGATAACGGGGGCTGACGTTGAAGTGGTCATACATGCCACGTATGATCCGCCTTTGATGTGTTGAGCTGCGTCCACGACACTGTTCGTGGTTCCTTCTCGTACTGTTTCACAAGATCCTGCGCCCTTGCTTTCCTGCGGGCGCCGTGTTTGTCTGGCAGCATGTTCTTCCCTAGTGGTTTAACAACTAGTCTACTGGTAATGTCGGCTGATAAATGTGATGTTGCATATACCTCCTTAGCAGGGTAGATGTGGAGGTGTCAATAATTACGCTTCTGCAGCAGTGCGCGACAATCGGGTCACTTGTGCCGTCTTATGGGCTTCTATTAGCTCAGCGAGCGTGTTAAAAATTCCCAACTACAGCAGTTGATCTGAGATGGCGTATGCCGGCAGGCCAAGGCCCACTTGGTACGCTGTTATAATGATGCTATTAAGTGTGTCTTCGTCCCTGAAATGCAGATGATAGTACGGACAGGCGTACGTGATTCGACTTATCATGAATGGTTGCATGATCCTGCATAGGTAGGCTTTTCTCATGCCCCTGCGACGGATGGCAATGCGCCTCACCAGCCCGCGTATGTGGTGCGCCGTGACGCGTAGATGGCGGATCGCTTACGTGTTGAGAGTATTCTTCTTAATAAACATAGGAAGAACCCTGACCGTGGCTACCGGAGGTGTTGGATGGTTCTCAATGGGCAACTCGATGGGTTCCCGAGTGTCGGGTCCTGCCTGTGAGGCTTGTTTCTTCTTGATAACGAAGAGTTCGGGTTTAGCCGGTGAACACGCAAGGCCATTGCCCTGCAGGAAAGAGTGTACCGTGTCGATAGATCGTTGTAATGACTCTGCAATCTCTCCATTGGATCTGGAGTTGGTCCATATGGTGTTGTCGGTGCGTTTAGAATGATGTATATGTGGGATAGCATCTAACAGACGCGGGATGCCACTCATAGTAAGGTTGAAGAGAAACGGTGAAAGTACAGCGCTTTGCGGAGTTCCTCTGGTGTCGAGTGTAATTTTGTTGTTACTTTTATTGCGACAGCAATACTACTTGCACTTTCAGCCCGTCGCGTAGCGAGGCCGGTAGCTACCAAATTAGCATATTGGATTGGATACTAGTTCGACTTTCAGCCCGTCGCGTAGCGAGGCCGGTAGCTACCATATTATCATATTGGATTGGATTGTATAACCGATGCATCACCGCAAGTCTAGCCACAAGCACCACCACCAGCTACACTACCAGCTGAACCATGGCGTAGCTACAGCTATTATTGCGAAAGCAATACTACTTGCACTTTCAGCCCGTCGCGTAGCGAGGCCGGTAGCTACCAAATGAACATATTGGATTGGATTGGATTGCATTGGTTTGGATACTAGTTGCACTTTCAGCCCGTCGCGTAGCGAGGCCGGTAGCTACCATATTATCATATTGGATTGGATTTCAATGGATTGGATTGGATTGTATAACCGATGCATCACCACAAGTCTAACCACAAGCACCACCACCAGTTACACTACCAGCTGAACCATGGCGTAGCTACGGATATTGCTTTCGCAATTACCGGGCTTAACCAAGCTAAGCCACAGCCATTTTTTTTTCCCGAAATGCAGCGTAGCCGCGCGCTGGTTGAGAAAGGTGGCGATGTAATTGTACGTCCGTTTTCCTACCTTCATCAGCGACAGGTGAGAGGATGGAAGCGTGTGGCATTGTCAAAGGCCTTACTCACATCGAGTCCCAGGATGATACGCGTGGCTCTTATGCGATTTAGATCTAGAATGTCTTGTTGTGGCTGCCACATGATATCCTGAGTCCGCAGGCCTGCTCGAAACCCAATCACGGACGGGGGAAACGTGTCTTCTGCGTCGGCGTGCATTTGGAGCCTGTTTAAGACAATACGCTCCATTACCTTTCCTAGACATGACGTTAGCGAAATTGGGCAGAGGTTCCCAATCCCGAGTCTTTTTCCCGGTTTTGGAATTAAAATGATTTTAGCGTGCTTCCACTCGTTGGGGGTGCTGCCTTCTGTCCAACATCTGTTAAAGAGGTCCGTAAGGTCCTTTACTGATTTAAGCCGCCGCGGTGGCTCAGCGGCTATGGTGCTCGGCTGCTGACCCAAAAGACGCGGGTTCGATCCCGGCCGCGGCGGCTAGAATTTCTTTGGAGGAGAAATTCCAGAGGCCCGTGTACTGTGCGATGTCAGTGCACGTTAAAGAACCCCAGGTGGTCGAAATTTCCGGAGCCCTCCACTACGGCGTCTTTCATAGCCTTAGTCGCTTTGGGACGTAAAACCCCATAAACCACAAACCACCACCTTTACTGATTTGTCCTCTACGTTGCGCAACATCTTATTGGTAATGCGATCGTCCCCGCCTGCTGAGGTGGTGTTAATATGATGGCTGTGGCTAGAGTTCCGTCCAGACGGAACTACAATTTGCGCTAGAGTTCCGTCCGGACGGAACTACAATTTGTGCTAGAGTTCTCTCTAGACGGAACTACAAATTGCGCTAAAGTTCCGTCCAGACGGAACTGCATGTACCGATGGGGTTCCGTCCAGACGGAACAGCACCTGACACCACACAATTCCGTCGAGCATTATCTGCCACAAGAGTTATGTCAAGACGGAATTAAAGCTGGCGTTAGGGATTGGGAAACCAGTTTGTTTGAAGACTTTTGCATGTCCATTTAAAAAAAATGGCTGAGGCTTAGCTAAGGTTAAGCCTAGTCAGATGCGAAGCATATTGATGGCTAGGCTTGGTAAAGTTCCTCGCTTGGTTCTTCAGTTGTTGTAGAACGTTGTCGCCGAGCCGCATATTGAGCACGCCGCTTAGCCAGACGTTCATCCCGCTCTTCATCGGTCTCTGTGGCACGCTGAAGCTTTCGCTTCTCGTTCAAATTAGCCCTGCTTCTAGGCGGCATCCCAACACCTGGCCGCCTCGTAAGTGCCCGGAGAGCGAGGCAAGCTCAGCTTTATACCGCTGCTGTAGCGTCACGTGGTCAGCTGTAGCGCCTCTGATGTGGAGCCTCCACCACCGCGGCCGACCGCGCGAGCCGGCAGCCCATCTCTCCTCTGCTGTGACGTCATGTTGTCACGTGGTGTCACGTAGTCACGCTAAAGGTCAATGGTAGCTCTACCGCCGCGCTCGACGGGCTGTAGTGTAGCTCTAGTAATATGCTTCGCCTAAAAAGTGGTAATCCGGTTCCGCCTAATGTGTGACAGGATATTCTGCTGCTTCATTTTAATTTCCAAGCAGTCAGTGAGAAATGGCAATAGAACGAGTTTTGGCTTGGGCTTGTTGGTGCGCTTACATAATGCTTGTTGACCGTTTGTGTACGTCTTAGTCTTTTTCGTGCTACGTCATCTTGCAGCACAAATAGCGGCAGGGCTTCACATCACTTCGCGAAAAGTTTCTGCGCTCTGCTTCTAACAGTGCCATTTTCCACATCCTGCATGCATGCACGGAAATTGTACCTTCGAGGATGTAACTAAACGCAGTGCACGGACGGATATTTTGGTGCCGTATACATGTGTAGACAGAACATCTGGATACAGCTTGGTCAACTGGTTATTCCAGAGGCAAAGAGATGCTTTATGTGGGTAGAAATCACCCGTTTTTTATTGTATGCACAGTACGGACATCAGACAGTTTTAGTTTTACGTACGTAGAACCTTCACGCACGTACACGTGAGCAGTTTACGTAGCGTACGCTCGTATTGCTTCGTACAGTGTTACCTACACGTACTGTGCGGGATGCAAACTGTGTAGATCTGCCATAGAACCTAAAAAATGCGCGAGCATGTTGTGCCGCGCCTTCTAGTACAGGTAAAGAAAGAAAACTAATTTTGTTTAGTCGAGCTGCTTGGAGCGGAGCCAGGCCAAACCAGAGTGCGGGCGCTAAATACTTTCCCCCTTTCTTCTGACAAACTTTGAGCGATATCATTCCACCCAACTGTATCTTGCATGTTATCTTCAAAAGGATTGCATTCCTTCACGTTCCGCAGCATATTTAAATCATCGCTTTTCGAGAAGTGAAGGCGCACTGGTGTCCCACTCATGTTGACGACGTGTGCGTATGGAGCCAAAACGTGCACCGTTTTGCTTTTCCCGCTGACTGTGCCGAGGGTTTCGCGATATCCCGCGAGACTTCAAGCTTCGCGTGGTCTAGCGAGACCGTCGGCACACTCGTTGCTATGACGACCACAAACGCTTCTCCGCCAGATTTAGGAGCTGCTAAAACGGGTTTCTACCTGAAAAACAAAAGCTAGTTCTCACCTAAAACGTCATGCAATAGGAAGAATAGACCAACTGAAGGCAAATACGGCAGTTTACAGCACGATATCACGTCGAGGGGTTAGCGACGAAGCTGTTATCGTTGTGAAGCGGGAGGGCAGGGCGCCGCCATCTTGCCAACGCCACGTACGCAAGCAACGTGAAGACCGCAACGCAGAAGATCCGAATCTTATGCACGTACGTCCGTGCAACCTACGCAGACACTTCACGTTCTGCGCATGCGCACTGGTGACCCGTAAGCTCGCTACTTACGTGAAGCTTCTACGTACGCGAAACTAAAACTGTCTATTGTATGGACGGAACTCTAGCTGCAGTAAATATTGCGTCTGGACGGAACTGCAGCAGCAGCAAATGTTCCGTCTGGGCGGAACGCTAGACACTCCGTAATATGATTATCCGACCCTGAACACCCATCTAACGTGGATATATCCTGGGAGGCGTTTACTTGCTGATTTTTTAATGTGATCATGAGCACTTCATGGCTGCCCTGGCAAGCTTGCGCGATCCTCTGTGGGGTCTTTTGAGATTCCGTCTTAGTTTTCGTAGCATCAGAGTAAATGCTTGAGCAGAAACCATGTGTTCTTACTGCCTAGTTGCCCATTAAGGCGGTCGCATGTCTGATGCCACTGCTCTCGGCTAAGCTCTCACGTGTATGCCTCGATATCCTTTTCAAGTCGGGTTAGTCGAGTTTTTAAGCGCCGGTTAGGCTTATTTTTGCGCCATCGAGCGTGTATACTGCGTTGTGCTTCCATCATGTGTGCTAGCTTAGCGTCTGGAAGGGGACCGTTTTCCTCCTGCGTCACAGTTTTCGAGGTGTTGGCGGCGTCTTGAAGCAGACACTCCGTCCACTGTCGTAGATCTACTAGCCCCTCCGTCGGTCTTTGCGAGCGAACATATCTTAAGGCGTCCCAATTCTCGTGCTTCACTTCCCGGTTACGCATTCTGCAGTGCGTTGCTTGGAAAGTGGTACACCGCACATAGTGGTCGCTTCCTGTGGTGATGATGAGATTCTCCCATGTCACATCGGGGATATTTTTTGTAAAGGCAAGGTCGGGGCACGTGTCCTTGGGTTGCACTGTTACCAATCCGCGTAGGTTTTTCACGGTCGATAAGTGAGGCGTGCGCTTGCGCCTGAGCAGTCTCCCAGATTTCAGTTACCTTTCTACTGCTAGTTGGGTAGCCCCATTCTGCATGGGGCGCGTTAATGTCTCCGACTGTCAGCAACATTCCATCTCACGCTGCTGCATGCGCCTTGCGGAGGCAAAAGAGCGGGAGCAAACAAAGCAGGATGGTACTGCACTTTCAACTTAGGGAAAACACCACGTCCCATGGATATCAGAATCGGAGCCAAATATCCAAACACTTTTTAATACTTGTGAGGGATGTCCGTAATAAGTTCTTGTTATAGATGTCCCGTCGTGTTATAATAATCTTAGCTTGTTTATTTCCATCAATGATGGGGGAGACTGCGGATAAAAGCCGCTTGACAACAAGCGACTTGACTAAAGCCCGCATGATGACCGGTGGATATCCCGTTCGGTTGATATCAAGGACATCTGCTTCAATCACGACCCATGATGCTTGCATAGTTCTCTACAAAGATAGCACAGTGGACCTTTCAGTTTTTTTTCTGATAGAAGATATCTTCAACGTAGTCCGTTCATTTTCATTTCTTGTTTGTGTAATCAGGTTCACGTTTGAATGCAATATTGCTTGACGAGTGGAAGCCACTCGCTCCAAAAGGAATCTTGGACCTGGAGCATATAAACACGAGGAAATTCTTCGTTCTGTGGATGCATGCTCAATATGTTGGTGCTGCATCGCTTCTGCCTGTAGCATTTCTATAGCTGGAGCATATAAACACGATGAAATTCTTCGTTCTGTGGATGCATGCTCAATATGTTGGGGCTGCATGGCTTCTGGCTGTAGCATTTCTATAGCCAGATTTGTGTGTCGCATAGCTTCTTTTTCAACATGTAGGCCGTGACAGCGCCTAATGCTATACAGTTTTTACCGCTAAAACTGTCAGCAGCGGGCCAGGGAACTACACCATTGTAATCTGTTGTAGACTTCGGGTCTAAACCACAGAAAATGCAAATGATTCTGGGAGTGTTTTTTTTTCGTGGGCAGAGCAAGTTCTTTCCTATAGGGCCTGCAAAAATACATAAGAGAATTTAGATTATTTGACTAATATTGTCACCCAGCAAGGGCCCCTTTTCAAACGAGGTGTTGGTGCTTGGCGCCACCACGGACCCTTAGCCCCCATACCGAAGCTGTCATCCGTACCGTGGCGATAGGTTGAAAGGTGGAGGTAAGAAACCGTGAACGGTGGCGGTCGAGGAAGTGGTCAATCCTTGGCCGATGGGCTCCTCGTTTGTCTACCAGGCGGGGAGTCCCGGGACATTCCTCTGTGTATAAGGGTGAATCAGAGGCGACAAAGTATGAGGAACCGTTAGCCAGTACATGCTGTATGGAAAAATTTGCAAAAAAATCTGATCGGCCCCCAAAAAGGGGTCGCACCGATGCGAAAAAATTGGTGCCACAGAAACAAGAAACGTTTCCAAAGTTTTTCATGATTCACTCAAATACAGATGAACCTGTAGCCAACTTGTCTGCATTTGTGATCGCCAACACCCTAAAAAGGTGTGTAGGCAAAGATTACAAAGCAAAAAAGCAGCGAACCGGAGATCTCCTTGCAGAAATTAACACAAAAGAACAGAGCACCAAACTGATGTCATTACAGAATCTCGGAGAATTGAGTGTACAGGTAACCCCGCACCGCAACCTCAACCACTCAAAGGGCGTCATATCCGAACATGAACTCCTGCAGAGTACCGATGCGGAAATGGAAGAACTATCTGAGCAAGGAGTAATAGCAGCCCGACGAATAACCATCCGGAGAAACAATGCTGAAATCAAGACAAAACACATTGTCCTCACTTTCAATAGCACAACTCTGCCTGATTCCATCCACGCCGCATACCTCCATTGTAAAGTCCGCCCATACATACCGAATCCGAGACGATGTTTCAAGTGCCATCGCTTTGGACACAGCATGTTGGCTTGCCGAGGTAAACCCGCTTGTGTCACATGCGCAGAAGACGCACATACAGAGGAAAGATGCGAACGCACACCGGAATGCATCAACTGCAATGGCGCACATGGCGCGTACTCCAGGTCGTGCCCAATCTGGAAAACAGAAAAACAAATTATAACTTTGAAGACCACAGAAATCCTGTCCTACCTAGAGGCAAAAAAACGCGTCTCTTTCCAACAGAAAGGGACATACTCTGAAGCGGTGACGCGGGGACCACCGCCGCCTTCAGTTTCTGTGGGCACACAGGTCGATACGGTGGACCTGGTGTCGACACCCAAGTCCCCACCACAGAAGTCGGTGGTACAGTTCACAGGGCTGAAAATTTCGCGAGAAGACCACGCGATCCTCGCAGGGGGTCCTCACGCCACACTTTCAGCAGCGGCATCCTCGGCGACAGACACCCAGAACAGCTCTGCTGAACTGGACCTGCCGCCCCACCCCTCTAAGAAGGCAACTGCTGGCTCAAGAGACTCTGCCGCTGGAGCAGGGCCTTGTTCAGCGGTGCCAGAAAAAAAGACGAATGCGAAGGCCACGGGCCAACGCAACCAAGAAGCATCCTCCACGTCCACCGTGGAGAAGATGGATGTCAGCGAAAGTCCGCTGACATCTAAAACACACGCATCCGCGGATTCTCCGCGGAAATCCGGCGCCACGAAAGTGGCGATGGATACAACTCCTGGTTCGCCACCGCTGCAGCGGCGGCGAGACTCCCTAGAGAAAAAAGGGAAACCACGAATCACTGCTCCTGAAAATAAGTAACTTTCCCCAATCCCCAACTTATCACAATGGCGTATCAAATACAGTGGAACTGTAGAGGTCTACACAGAAACTAGACAGACATAACCGATATGCTCAAAACAATGGCACCTACAGCTGTGTGCCTGCAAGAAACGAACCTTGGGCCACAGCACAAACATCTTCAAAACATATAATATTTTCCGGAAAGACCGAGTACAAGCTAGCCGACTCTCAGGAGGCGTCGCTATCATTACGCAAAGCGATGTCCCTGCAAGAGAGGTATCATTAAAGACGAATTTAGAAGCGGTCGCAGTAAACATCATTAGCCATAAAACAATAACAATATGTTCTGTGTACATACCACCACACAACACAATTACCATGCATGACCTAGAAGAACTTTTGGGACAGTTGCCTGAGCCATATGTCATAATTGGGGATTTTAACGCACACTCCTCATTCTGGAGAAGTGAGCATACTGATTCCAGGGGTCAGCTCGTCGAGGATTTTCTTCTTTCGAATAGCATATGTTTAATGAACACAGGAAAAGCAACGTACTGCTGCCCCAGCTCTGGAAAAATGACCTGCCTAGATTTAGCGTTTGCATCACCATCGGTTTTTAATCATTTTATTTGGGATGTTTTAGACGACCCTCGGGGAAGTGATCACTTACCTACCGTTTTAAAGCTAACATCAGCTACATCCATCCTCCCTACTAAGCCACGGCGATGGAAAATTCAGCTCGCCGATTGGGCACTTTTCAGAACGAAGGCCACACTAGAAAAAGAATATGCCGAAACCATTACGATAGAAGAAATAAATGAAATTTTTGGCATGCTTAACATCTGCAGCAATAGAAGCAATCCCACAAACATCTGAAATTGCACGAAAAACACAAAGTTTGGTGGTCAAATGAATGTCCATTAGCTAAAAAGCATCAAAACAAGGCTTGGGGCAACCTTCGCAGATATCCCACTGCAGGGAACTTGCTCACCTTCAAAACGGCTAGAGCCAAAGCACGATACATTAGACGCAAACGCAGAAAGGGCATCATGGCAACAGTACATATCCTCCATAAACAGCTCAATATCATCAAAGAAAATGTGGGAGCAAGTGCGGAAATTCACAGGAAATTTTACTCCATTCACATTTCCAATGCTAACAACACCCGGTACTCAAACAACATTAGAACAGCAGGCCAACACATTGGGTGAGCATTTCTCTACAGTTTCAAGCTCATCCAACTACACACACTCCTTTCAAAAGCACAAAACAATAGTAGAAAAACAAGAACTTCCCTTCAGAACATGCATACATGAAGACTACAATCAGCTTATTACAATGCAGGAACTAAACGCAGAACTAATATCCGGTAAAAAGACAGCACCAGGCCCAGACAATATACATTATGCCATGCTTGCTCACCTCTCGGAGACTGCCATAGAGGCTCTCTTAAAATTTTTCAATAAGATATGGATGAGTTGAGAAATCCCCCATGCATGGAAAGAAGCAATAATAGTACCCTTCCTAAAACCTGGCAAACCACCAACTAGTCCCACCAGTTACAGGCCAATAGCACTCACTAGCTGCGTAGCAAAATCATTCGAAAGCATTCTAAACATCAGACTAACCTTCATACTTCAGTCCCAGCAACTTTTAGATATACACCAGTGCGGTTTTAAAAAGACATGTTCCACAACCGATCACCTTGTACGCTTTGAGAACACAGTTCGGGAAGCGTTCATCCACAACCAACACTGCATCGGGGTCTTCTTCGACCTGGAGAAGGCTTACGATACCACGTGGAGGTTCGGTATCCTCCGTGACCTAGCGGACATAGGTATCCGCGGCAGGATGCTGAGCTGTTTGTGCGACTTCCTGACCAATCGAACGTTCAGAGTCCGCCTAGGCGCAACCTTCTCAAAGACTTTTATCCAAGAAACTGGTGTGCCCCAAGGGTGCATCCTCAGCACGACCTTATTTGTCATCACAATGAACTCCATAGGAAAAGTAATCCCAAAATCCATAATGTACGCAGTTTACGTAGACGACCTCCAAATAGCATGCACGTCTTCCAGCATGCCTACCTGTGAGCAGCAAATACAAATAACAATAAATAAACTGGCTACCTGGGCAGATAGAAACGGATTTAGATTTTCCCCTCAGAAAACAGTAGCGGTTCTGTTCTCTTTGAGACGAGGCCTACAGGCCGACCCCACACTATATTTAAACCAAACCCCATTACCGTTCAAACAAGAGCACGAATTTCTAGGGATAACTTTCGATAAAAAACTCACTTTCTTGCCACATATAAACAGCTTAAAAAAAAAGCTTCCCAGGCCCTCAATGTGCTGAAAATACTATCAAGAAAACGCTGGGGGCCTGATAAGGCTACCCTGATACATATATATCGTTCTCTGCTTCGCTGTAAGTTAGACTATGGGTCCATAGTATATGGCTCAGCAAGACCGTCGTATATAAAACGACTGGATCCTGTCCACAATCCTGGTTTAAGGTTGTCTTCCGGTGCTTACAGAACTTCCCCAATAGCAAGTCTGTATGTGGAAACTAATGAACCTTCCTTAGAAGATCGAAGAACTGCACTAACTTGTACTTACATCCTCAAAATCCTTTCTCAGCCCAAACATCTCTGTTACCCAATTGTCACGAAATGCCCATCCCGAATACTCTTCAACAACAAGCCCCATGCGATTAGGCCGTTGCTCTTGCGCTTCGAAGAAAAATGTCAAGCTCTGAACATACTAAATGAAATAAAAAATATTGCCCCAAGACACGAAGCGCTACCACCGTGGTACACTCTCCCCACTGTGTGTGACGTCACACTAACACGCCTCAGGAAAACCTGTACACCACACGACCATATAATACAAGAATATCTAGCACTACAACAAAAATACAGAAATTATACTGAATTTTATACTGATGGGTCCAAAACTCATGCTCATGTAGGAAGCGCAGTAACACAAGGAAAAAATAAAAATGCAGTACGACTGCCCTCATGTGCTACAGTGTTCACCGCTGAGTGTTATGCCATTTGTGTTGCGGTACAGAGAATAACAAATGAGAACATCAAAAACAGCATCATTTATACAGATTCACTGAGCGTCCTTACAGCATTAAACTCCAAAAATGCCTCGGAGCCACTGATAGGGAGCATCATACACAGTATATAAAAGGCACAGCACAAAAACATGTTATAAAATTCTGCTGGGTTCCCAGTCACGTTGGTACAATGGGACACGTTGGGACAATGAGAGAGCCGACATGTGTGCTGCACAAGCCAGAACCATGGAAATAAAACATGTGAATTTGCCTCCTAGGGATTACATGAAGTTAGTACGTAGAAAACTAAGAGCCAAATGGCAAGCTTCCTGGGAAAATGAAGGAAACAACATGCTGCATACTGTAAAGCCCATTTTAAAAGAATGGAAATCAAGCCGCCATAAAGAGCGTTTTATAGAAGTAATTTTATGTCGTTTACGCATAGGTCACACACATCACACATAGCTTCTTATTAACAAAAAAAGCCAAACCTGTGTGTGAAATGTGTGGTGAGGACCTCACGGTAATTCACATTTTAATTTCTTGTTCGCATCGCGAAGAACTTAGAAAAAAATTTTACGGTATTTTACAATGCACACATTCCATTTTATCCTGCATTGCTTTTAGGCGAGCAAACACTTGTCGAGTTTTGGCTTTTTCGTAAGTTTCTAAAGAAAGCTAATGTTTTAAATCTATTATAATGTAACCTCTATACACTTAACATAACATCATGTAACCTTGTGTTTGGCGCATGATAGCCATAGTCGCTTATGCGCCATAAACCCCATATAACTAACTAATATTGTCACGGGTCGTTCAAGCGATGCGGATTGTGGGGACACTAGAGGACCAGGACTACAGGAGAGCAGGCGCCAGATACAGTTCAAGCGGTCGCGGCCGGGCTCACGAGCGATTTCCCACCGAGCTTCTTCCTCTTTGCCGGCGATCGGCTCCCCGCTGGTTGAAGATGACGTTAAGTGGAAAATAACACACATGACATTGCTCTCCTCCCGAAAGGCGCATCGTCCCGATGCGCAGAGAAGCAAAATTAACGCTGAAAAACGCGTAAGGCGCGAAGAGTTAGGCCACGTGCTCCGAGCGGTCACAGTACGGTTTGAGGCGAGCGACGTGAACAACCTCGGAGGCAGGCGGGCGGCGGGACGCACGCGTTACTATCGGCAGCACTTCGTAATTTAACTCGCCTATACGGCCAATCACTTCGTACGGGCCAAAGTATCTTTTGAGTAGCTTCTCGCTAAGGCCACGGCGTCGAATTGGAGTCCACACCCACACGCGATCACCAGGATTGAATTGAACATCCCGATGGCCTTGGTTGTATTGCCGAGCATCGACTTGCTGGCGGGCTTGGATGCGAAGGCGGGCCAGCTGTCGGGCTTCTTCCGCATGTTGGGCGACGAGTTGAGCATCGGCGTGAGTGTAGACGTCTGGCTGGTGGGGCAGCATAGCGTCGAGCATGGTAGTGACTTCCCTGCCGTGCTCCAGGCATATTGGTGAAAATCCGGTAGTTTCTTGAACCGCGGTGTTATACGCAAAAGTGACGTAAGGTAACACTTCGTCCCAGGTTCGGTGCTCGATGTCTACATACATTCAGAGCATGTCAGCCAAGGTCTTGTTAAGGCGCTCGGTCAGCCCGTTTGTTTGCGGGTGGCATGCGGTAGTTTTGCGGTGAGCGGTATGGCTTCAGCTTAGTATCTGGGAAAGAAGTTGGGACACAAACGCGGCACCACGATCAGTGATAAGGACCTCTGGGGCACCGTGCCGAAGAACAACTGACTCGACGAAAAACTTAGCCACATCCGAAGCCGTTGATGACGGCAGAACACGTGATTCGGCATACCTCGTAAGGTAGTTCGTCGCAACTGCGATCCAGCGGTTCCCCGATCGCGACTGAGGAAAAGGTCCGAGTAGATCCATGCCAATTGGCTGGAACGGACTGAGCGGTGGCGTAATGGGGTGAAGGAGTCCCGTAGGCTTCATCGGAGGGGTCTTGCGCCGTTGACACTCGCGGCAGGTTCTTGTGTAATGGCGAACTGTCTTGTCAAGTTGTGGCCAATAATACTTCGACCGTATTCGCGCGAGCGTTCGACTGAACCCCAAATCTCCTGAGGAGGGGTCATCATGAGACGCTTCCATAATTTCGTCGCGTAGATCAGTGGGCACGACCAAAAGCCATGACCTTGGGCTCTCGGAAAAGTTGTCTCGGAGGCATAAATTAGGCAGTACGCGCACAAAAGGACGTGGAACTACGCCTCCTTGACCCTCCCAATGTGAGATCACGACGCGAAGTCCGGGGTCGAGTCGCTGCCGCGCAGCCATATCTACAGGACTTAGAGTACCTAGGAAGATGTCAAAGTCGTCCGTATCAGTAGGCGCAGATTCGAAGGGAGCGCGGGGGCAGGCAGTCAGCATCAGTGTGTCGGCGACCAGACTTTTAGACGATCGTAAAGTCGAATTCTTGCAGTCTGAGAGCCCACCACGCAAGTCGGCCTGCAGGGTCCCTTAGATTGGTCAACCAACACAGAGAGTGATGGCTTGAAATACAAGGTTTGACGAAATCTCGTCTGGTCGGGTGAATACATGTTAAAAATAAAAAAATAAAAAGGCACCGACCAAAAAGGTGTAGTCAATATGACAGGCGTTTCGACTTCCACGCGGAGTGATGGTCTGTGACCACCTGGGATGGGCGTCCGTACAGATAGTGTCGGAACTTTGTGATCGCCCAAATTACTGCGAGGAATTCTTTTTCGGTGGTCGAGTAATTGATTTCTGGCTTGGATAGAACACGACTGGCGTATGCGATGACACGCTCGGCGCCATTCTGATGCTGGATCAAGACGACCCCGAGACCCGTGTTACTAGCGTCAGTGTGGACCTCAGTCGCGGCGTCCTGATCAAAATGGCCTAGTACAGGGAAGCCTGCAGGCGCCGTTTCAGATGGTCAAATGCAATCTGCTCTTCATCAGACCACTGGAAGTGGACGGACTCTTTCGTGAGGCGAGTAAGCGGCGCGTCGATATCTCAAAAGTTGGGAACAAAGCGTCTGTAGTAAGCGCAGAGGCCCAGGAATCTCCGCACGGCGTTCTTGTCTGACGGCATCGGGAAGGAAGCGACGGCCACTGTTTTATCGGGATCAGGACGGACGCCCTCGTGACTGACGACGTGACCCAGAAACTTCAGTTCGTCATAGCCAAACTGGTACTTCGTAGGCTTCAGGGTGAGGCCGGCGTTTCTGATAGCCTGCAGGACGGCTTTTAGGCGAACCAGGTGTTCATGAAACGTGCTTGAAAAAATGACGACGTCATCAAGGTAGACAAGGCATGTTTGCCATTTGAGGCCGGTGAGCACGGTGTCCATAACGCGCTGGAAGGTCGCTGGAGCTTTACAGAGTCCGAAGGGCATCACCTTGAACTCATAAAGTCCATCTGGAGTGACGAAAGCAGTCTTCTCTCTGTCGCGCCCATCCACTTCTATCTGCCAATACCCGCTTTTAAGGTCGATGGACGAAAAATAACGGGCATGGCGCAGGCGATCAAGAGCGTCATCGATGCGTGGAAGTGGATATACGTCCTTGTTCATGACTCTGTTGAGGCGCCGGTAGTCAACACAGAAGCGAAGGGTGCCGTCTTTTTTCTTCACTAGCACCACCGGAGCAGCCCACGGGATGTGAGATGGTTGGATAATGTCATCAGCCAACATTTCGCGCACTTGATGTTGTATGGTTTCACGTTCTTTCAACGAAACTTGATAAGGTGACTGACGAACAGGATGGACAGCGTCGTCGGTAATTTTTCTGTGCTTGGCTATTGGCGTCTGGCGAACCCCTGGTGACCCTATTGTCACATCGTACGGCGGCGACGAGCGACGGACGACGGAGGCGTACGTCACGGCGGGCGGTGCCGGAGGAGGGGTGACGGTGCAGCGAGGAGAAAGTGCGCGTTGCACTTCTTCTCGGTCGACCTCCGTGAAGGGGGACGAAGAGGAGCAAGTGGTGGGTGGCAGACACTTCTGGAGTTCCTCCCTAACAACTGCGCGGATGACCTCGCGTAGGTGCATGGCGTCGACGGGTAAGCCACCCGGGTAAAGCGCCGGGTGGTCAGCGCAAAGACTGGAAGCAGCAGAAACTCCAGCAAGCCGACGATAATGATCTGCTCTGGCTGCCAGGGCGCGCTCGATGTTAGTCGCCTCGGATATAAAGCCGGCCATGGTTGTGAGAGGATCCCGAATGAGACCGCCGAAAATGTCTGACTTCACTCCTCGCATATGAATGCGCACCTTCTTGTCCTCCGTGGCGCGGGGATCAGCTCGGGCACTAAGGCGCAACACGTCTTCGACGAAACTTGTGACGGTTTAATCGGGGCCCTGGAACCTGGTTTGCAGGAGGTCCTCTGCGCGTTGGCGGCGATGCTGGTTAGCAAAAGTGAGTCGCAGTTGTGCCTTGCAAGTATCCCACGACGTATGGGTGTGCTCGTGGTTCTCATACAAGTGACGGGCGGCGCCCTCAAGGCAAAAATACAAGTTTTGCAGGCAATGTTCCGCAGACTAGCCGTTGTAGCGGGCCACGCGTTCATAGTGCTGAAGCCAATCGTCGATATCTTCGGAGGCTTGACCACGGAACGGGAGAGCTGAACGAGGCGCGACAGGGACGTAAACCATGGCAGGCACGGGCGAAGAATCCGTCTGCTGGCCTTGGCTCACGGTAGACCGAGCCATGTGCACTGCCGGAACGGACCTTGTTGTAAGGTGCGGCAAGAGGCCGAATTCGGGGCCGAGTCCTTGAATTCGCCGGCTGGCACGTATCTCGGCCTCCTCAGCGGAGGGGCGGCGGCCCGGGCTGGGAATGGGACTCGGCGAATCGGGAGGTAGGGGATGACGTCGCATAAGACGGCACCTCCACCAGAATGTCAGGTGACAGGAGGTGACAGTATGCCTAATATGCTCGTGTTAAGGGCTATAACACCATCGGGGACTTCTTACGGACCTCCACTGAATACAGAAAACGCGGCCAAAACATGTCAGGGATGTTCGCGGCAGTTTACCACACTTCCTGTGGTTGTCGGCATGTCTTTTAAAGATTTCGCAATGATATTCCTTGTATGTTCATGTTGTCACTGTGAAATGATTTTAGTTGAACAGATTTGACGCTTAACTACCTTCTCGTGACGTAGAATCTGATTGCATGTCTCCAAAAAAGCCATTTCATTTTCAAGCAACGATAGTGAAGGCGTGCTGCCGCAGTTATCAGCCTTCTTGATAAAGAAAGCTTCCATGATTTTGTGCTGAAGCTTGTCAGTAGCGTAGCTTAGCAACTGCGTCTTATTGTACATTTGTTGACATCTGCATTTCTAGTAAACCAGTAATACCACCTTTTACTTGATTGAAGTGTTGTAGAGCTCTTTCATTCAAACATCGCCCTGTTTGGCAAATGCACAATTTTTTAGAAGCAATGGGAATACTTAAAACAATCTGGACAGATTTTTGTGATATTCGTGACGTGATTAGTATTGCGCGGCGCAGACTTCTTGTTATCATCGAATAAATTTTTGACTGCTTGCATGGGGCAGAACAAGGCGTTAACGTTGTATCGGTATTGATCAAAAACTGCTTGGCGATTCTAGACAACGGGCATTTTTCATCTTTGACGACGCTGTTGGCGACATTATCACGTCTTTTAAGGTCACTGAAGGAGGCTTAAAGTTCACGTACGAATTTCCATTCGTAAACAGCATAGTTTTATAAGTGAGAATTTCTTTCGTTGAGAACCACATCTATTGTATGTATAACGTTAGGTAACAAAATACCCTTCTGCCTTATAACAGCTCATACTCTAAAATACAAGGAAACCTGGGGTTGCTATGAATTGCATCTAAGCCGCCTTGGAAAAAAAAGAAACAAAATCGCCCACATATATTAAGCGATATTGTCAAATGAGGCCAAGCGGATACGCATGTCTGCTTTCCCTGCTGACAGTATTTCAGCTGTTTGCGGCAGTTTTCTGCAGAAAAGAAGGGAAAAGGAAAAAGAACAGCAGATAAAGAATAGGAACAGAACACTCAAGTCATTCCGTATCTGCATACAATATCCAAAGACCTTAAATATAGCCAGCCGATAAAACGTTGTTTGTTTTTTCTCCACCATGCAAGTTGTCAGATATGCCCGATAAGAATACGCCGTGCAATATTAATCACGTAACGAAGTTCACAAAAATCCGTCACGAAAGTAGTTTACAGTATTTCCCTGGCTTGTTAAAAAGTGCAGGTTGGCTTAACAGGCCGATGTGTAAATGAAAGAGCGCTACATTACTTAAATCTGATAAAAGGTGGTATTAGTGGCTATCTTGCTGTCCATTGCCGGAAAAACAAATGTCAACCCATCTACAATACGATGCAGTTTCTAAGCTACGATCATTGACGCTTTCTTTATCAAGAAGTCTAACTGGTTTGATTCACATCTGCTTAGGATGCATGTTTTGAACAAAAAACGCACCTTCTCTGTGTAGCCGTAACTTATTTTCATTACTGAACTTTAGTGAATGTAGTTTTTGAACACATTTCTGTGAGGTTGTTTTAATCAGAGCTGGTGTTCACGAGAGAAGCCCGCGTCCTTCCATCCGCTTCACAAAAAAGCAGACAGCTAACAGTGAGCAGGTGGCAGCTTTTGCACGGCACATTAGTTGATTGGTCGAGAAAAAAACAGCCTCCCAAAGACTTATTTATGTAAATATGAGCCTTACGGCAGCTCCAAATCAGCAACCTATCTCGCAAGCTCCTCCAGTGGCTGTTGGAAACAGCCACTTGGCGGGGCAGTGGCACATTGCTTAACCGCTGCAGCGCTGCGACAGTAGTGGTATGAGGACTCCCCGCATTATATAAATCTATGAGAGTCTTTGCGTGGGAGGGATGTCGCATTGTACTCTTAAGGGTAGGTTAAGCGTCGTCAAATTTGTTCTGTCCTTTTCATCAACACATACCCGCAACTTGAATTCTAATTATGGCCTACAGCCGCTTCTTTGATTTTCCGCAGTGGCCAACTAGCTTGCGTTAGGAAACGCATACTATCGACAGCACTATAGGGTGATATTATTGCTTGAAGTTAATGACAAGATGATTCTGGGGCATGTTCACATGCCTGCAGTTTTATGATCGCTCCAGTACGAAAATGACCAGTGTGGCATTATTAAACAAATCCTTATCAAGATAGAGAATTGGGTATATTTCTGCACATAACCGATATATGCAGCCTTGTATATCCAGATGTACCCAATTCCCTATAAATTCGCATCTGGATTTAGGTCATCTGTGGCGGTAAATGTAAGTTTGGGCCATATATGGTCTGATCTACCCAATTCCTTGTCTATCTATATCTGGAAATTAGATCAGATCTGGTATTAAATGTAAATACAGCCCATATATATGGTCATATCTGTGCATTACCTTATATGTCCATATCTGAGCAGAAAAACAATATCTAGAACCATGCGTATATATGCACGTAAAAAGCGAGGTACGCCCCTTCCCTGCAAGTTCACATAACTCTCCTCGCATTGAAATGGTTGCAGCTAAAGCTTTGTCTTTGGGCTATTAGTTAAATATACACTGCTGTCATGGCAACTCTATCAATTACAGCTCATTAGTAAATCACAGGCGTCGCGCGAACTTAATAAACGACGCCGAATTGTCCGTTTCCTTCTGTATGACAGCCCTCCATTTTCGGCAGTTCCGGAACTTCTTTTCGCACCAGTGGTACGAAGTTGCGCAACTGCAGAAAGTGGGTCATTTACGTCCTCATTTATCCTGCAGACCACATTTACGTCGAGCATTTGCGAACAATGACTCTATGCGTGCCAGCCGGTTTACACGGCTGTTTCCGGTTATCGAGTGCAGCTGTTCCAAATACCATTAGCTCACCCGTCGATCGCTAAACATGCCGTAGTTGGCAACTTGCCGCGAAGGCCATCGTGGCATCAAGCGCTGCTGCTTTATTTGCAGCGCTCCGAAGCGGTATAGGGGTTAAATACAAAGCCATCGTCTGCTGAATCTAGCCACCGCGCATCGCCACAACTAGTGGTGAGGCTTGACGGTCCGGATTTGTAGAAGCTGTCAGCTGCTTTCGGGATCACACGATATCCTCCGTGCATCAGCGTTCGTAGTGCCCTCCGCGAGAGCCAAGCAGACATTTTACTATGAAGCGAAGCAGCCGGCCCACGCCACACAACTAGCGGGAGCTACACAATCATCAAAAAATGTTCCCGCCGAATCGACGAGATAGCAGACACGAACGTCGTTCGCAAACAGCGATTGCGGGCACTTGCAGCACACTAGAGTACTGAAACTTTACAAAGATTTTTTGAAGTTCTTTTTTTTTAGAAGATCTTTTAGAAGTTCTGCAATTTATAAAGATTTTTCAGGTAGAAGAGCGCTGTTTTCGGCACAACATTGTGTGCGGTGTAGCGCATCAGACTAGAGCTAGGACGCGCTAGCTAGAAGGATAGTTAACTAATACTGACTAGGGAACCTCTTTTACTGTGTGTCCTTATTAATTGAGAGGCGTGTAGCCATCCATAAGTAATATCCATGATGTAGCAATAGCGCAAATGGAACGCGAGGAACGGAAAGGAAACGACGCAGACAAGCGTCGACTCGCAACGGTGGTTTTTCGCGCTATTCTTACTTCATGGACGTTATCCAACTTGCACAACTTTCAGCTTTGCGACAGTAATATCCGCACCACTTTTTTAGAATTTCGAAAGCGCAGTTGCCCTCTGCGCTGTGGCCGAACAAATTTACGCTACATCCGGCCAAGATACATTCGTGCGAAAAGCAACCCCCCCCCCCCCCCCCAGTACAAGTAGCTCTGTGAAATAGCCGAAATGTGGTGGGCCACGGCGCCGAGAGTAACTGCCTTCTCGAAATTTTAAAAACTGATGTGGATGTTACCTACGGTCACCTACACGCTTCTCAATAAAGGGATTAGCATTAATAGCTAAAAGCTTAACAGCCGATATTAGTTACCAAGCCTACTAGTTAGCGCGTCTCAGGTGTATTTTGATGCGCTAGACTGTTCGTAATACTATGCCGCAAAAAGTGTTCTTCTTTCTCAAAAAGCGTATTTTTAAAAGTTGCTTAAGTTCTTAGGAGAAACTCCCTTTATTATTGTCGTGTAAAGCTCCTTTATCCCATAACTTTCGCGTAATATTTATGCCGATCCACAGTACCGGCTCCCTGATTTTGACGCTCGGCTGCTGATCTCGCCCGCGGCAGAGGATTTCGATTGATCGAGGCACAACACAAAAACACCAGTGCATTGTACGATGTCACTTGTAAGTAACCGAAGGCGGTTTAAATTGAACCGGAGCTCTCCTTCGTAGCGACCATCGATCATAGCCGATCTGTCGTTTGGTGTCTTTGTAAACCACGCAATTCGCAATGTTTGCAGCCGCTTAGACCGCGGCATCTCAACGAAACAAAAAGAAATGAAGGACACAAGTTCCGCCTTAAGGCTATGATGTGATAGCGTAAGAAGTTTATTCCCATATATACATAAGGTCGATCCGTATTTTACATTCATAGATGCCTGGAAGTCCGCATACCCCTCTGAGGGCAGTGGTGCAGCGGTTAAGCGACGCGCCACTGGCCTGCGATGGCAGGCGCTCCCAGCAGTGGGAGGGCAGCTTACTCACTATCCGATGGGCAGGTTGTGATGACTCCGTGGAAGGTCACGTGACCTTGTGGCCCTCCTGCCTCCTAGGTTGCTCCCTGGGCGCCACCTGCCAGAGCCAGGCTCGTGACTTTTCCCTCACACGCCGGACACGCAGACGCCTGGCTTTCTGGGCAACGAGGCCTCAAAACTCTCGCGCTACAAGAAAAACTGCCTCACAGTGCACCAACGTAGCAGAGCACATACTGGCCTCTTTGCTTTTCGCCTCTACCTGAATGCGGTCGTCGCGCACGGATTTCTCTCAGACGTCCTTGCGATTAGAAGCCAAACACCACATCCATTAACACCATTAAAGTTTCAAGGGACAAAATAGAAGCGGACCAACGTCAGGAATATCCGCGACGCTACGCCATCTGCTGTAATGCCTCGCTGCTTCGTCAGACAGTGTTTCACCACTTCTTCGACGGCACGGGGGAGACAGGAACGGCCCCGCGAGTGGGCAAGCGGGGCTCGCAAGAACGCACCAGGAAACACACACAAAACATAAGCTCGACATCACAAACATCAGTCTCGTTCAGCCATCAGTTGTTATGTCTTGTTGCGATGCAGCACCAGTGTGCCCCTCCCTGCACATAGCATATTTCCGTGCAGTGCACGATGTCTGCCCAATAAGTCTTGTATAAAATTCGTTTTTAGGGCTCCGTTTCTAGGCGTTACACGTGCTTAAAGCGCGCAGAAGTGATGTCCACCTCCTGTCTTGGGCATTTTCTTGTTTCTCGGCTGAAATAAGATGCTGTGTATTGCGTGTACTTCGTGACTAGCCACACTGTGGTGACCGCATTAGAAAATACTTTACTGTTAAGCGACGACACACATGGGTAACCCACTGCGGTGGCTCAGTGGTTATGGTGCTCGAGGTGCGGGTTCGATACTAGCCATGACGGTGGCATTTCGATGGAGACGAAATGTTAGAGGTCCATGTACTGTGCGATGTCTGCGCACTTTAAAGAAACCCCGGTGGTCTAAACTATCTAGAGCCCTGCTCTACAGCGTCCCTCAGAGCTTTAGCAAAAAAAAAATTGGCTGTGGTTTAGCTGTGGTTAAACCTGTAGTGACGCGATAGCTACAGCTGGTCGAGTGTGTGAGCGCCAGCTCATCCCCGCGGACGGAGATCCTTCGCCGGAGGGCGAGCAACCCGAGCCGCCCATGGGAGGAGAGTGATGTGAGGAGAGGATGAGGAGGACGAGCGCTCGCGCGGCGCGAAAAGAAGAGACTCAGGTGTTGGACACGAAAGAAACAACACGGCCTCTTGTTAACCCAGAGCTCCTTTGTAACGGAAAGACGAATAAACGTCTTTTGAATTGTTTTAAGGATCCTAACAATTCAGAAGTGGGATAGAGTGAACGTTCGCCCGACCTTACGAAGTCAACCGGCAAGCCCCACCATGCCTATCACCCGCACCGGAGCATCTTCAACGGATATGGCAAACGAAGATGGCGGACGACCGAGCAACGATGGCGGGAACGACGACGCCGACGACTCAAGTGAAGGCGGATCCGACAACGTGGTGACAAGTGGAAACTTATCCCCGATACCTCCGTCAACGATTAACGTGGCGGAAATCCTGCAGGCCAGCGTTCAGGCCGCAGTGAGAGAAGCCATCAATGGAATTGCCTTGCTTCAGACGCAGCAAGCAGCGGCCACACCCATCATCGGCGCGGGAGAGACAGCTCGGTTAGTGCCATCGTTTGATCCTGTGTCATCCAGCTCTCCGACAGTAGACGCTTGGATAAGACGCGTGGACGACTTGGCACAAGTCTACCATTGGTCCGACTGGCTGACATCTGGCAACGCACTCTCGAGGTTGGAAGGGCCTGCGAAGACATGGTATGACTCCCTCTCTTCCGTCAACAAAACATGGCCGGAATGGAAAGAAGAAATTAAGCGCGCCTTCCCCACGACAGCGGGGTTCCAACGACTCCATCGAAAAATGCAGGAGCGACGACAAAAGCGCGGTGAGCCTATCGAGTGTTATTACTACGAGAAGCTCTCGAAAGCTCGTCGTTGCAACCTCACAGATGAAGATTGCATTCAATACCTCATCACGGGACTATACGATGACGACGTAACTAGAGCAGTGAGCATACGCACGTACGAGTCGCCGGAAGACCTTCTTCACTGCCTGAAATGCCTCGAAGAAAGATTGGGAAACACTGCCCCCAAAAGTTAAAAATCAAGTGGTCCCCCGAACCGTTCTCGTTTCCCTGCATATGCCAACGCCTATGGCAACAAAAGCGAAGCAATGGCGTCGACCTTGAACACTACCGACCACAAGAACCTTTCTCCGAAGGCGAGGAGGAAGCCGCGATGAAATGAAAGAGGAGAGCCCCTCTGCTTCAACTGCAGCGAGTACGGTCATGTGTCCCTCAATTGCCCGACACCACCGCGAAAGGCGAGATGCAACGCTTGCGGACGAGTGGGCCACGGAGAAAAAGACTGCAGGGCAAAAACGGAGAGAGGAGCGCGCGTCGCTCAGAACGTGTTGGGCTTTGACCTCCGAGCCGCTGAAGAGGCGAACGAAAAGTACTTTATGATGGCGAAAGCGAACGGCTGCGACATACGAGCATACGTCGATCTCGGTAGCCAATGCGTAACTCTGCGGGAGGAGGATGCCAACTGAATCGGAGTCGCTTACACGAAGTTGACCAAGCCGTTCACTATCGGGGGCTACGGGTCCGGACATGTGACACCGTGTGGGGAAACGAACATCACCCTCACGGTCGACCAAGCTACAGCGGACGTTCCCGTGCTGCTCGTGCCGGACGCGTCACAGTCCATACCCGTGCTACCTTTCACCGAGCAACCACACGTCACGATTGTGAGGCGGAAGAACACAGTGCAAATTTTTGAGGAGCACAGGAACGAGGACAATAGAGGCGACAGCATTGAAATTCCGGAGCTCCCAGAACGACCTGTATGCCTATGGGCGAAGGAAACAACGGTTGTGCCCCCAAAATAAGCGGGTTTCGTTAAGCTCTACGCCACTGGTAACGCACCACGCTCAGATGTCTTCGTGGACATGCAGCTCAGGTGCCAAGACGGTCGAGAGCATTGCATACCACGCTGTGTCCACAGTGTGACGGGACCAACGAAACAGTAGTCCCTATAATGAACATTTGCAATCATGAACTGACCATCGAAGAGAACGAACGAGTCGCACGAGCGGAAATTTGCTACCCAGACGATGCATCGCCACGAGAGGGTGAGTCGGACACCAGCGTTGTCCAGCCCTTAATGATACCGAGCAAAGAAATTCAAGTAGGTCCTGGTGTTGCTCCTGAGGAACGTGAAAAGCTCGAACAGCTTATTTTTGAGTATCGGGACTGCTTCGCAACCACCGTTTCAGAGACTGGCTGCACAAATGCCGCTGAAATGAGCATTGAGCTAACAACGCTGGAGCCAGTGAAATTTCGTCCCTACCGACTCTCTCACGCCGAACGGGCACGCACAAAAAAATGATTGAAGAACTAAAGCAAACTGGCATTGTTGTCGACTCCAAATCGGATTATGCAAGTCCTCTCCTACTGGTGCGAAAAAAAGACAGGGGAGCAACGAACTTGCGTGAACTACCGTGCCCTCAACCGTGTCACAAAAAAGGACCGGTATCCACTGCCTTTAATTGATGATCAACTGGACCGTCTGAGAGGGAAATGCTTCTTCACGAGCCTAGATCTTGCGTCAGGCTACTACCAAATTCCTATGACCGAGGAATCGAGACACAGGACTTCTTTCGTTACTCCAGACGGCTATTACGAATATGCTCGAATGCCATTTGGCCTGGCCAACGCACCGGCAGTGTTCCACAGAATGATTAACGCTGTACTGGGTCCCCTACGACACACCGTGGCTCACGCCTACATGGATGACATCCTGTTGCCCACAGCGACCGTGGAAGAGAGGCTTGACCACCTGCGGATGCTTTTGGATGTCCTCCGTGGAGCGGGATTAACGCTGCGATTAAGCAAGTGCCGTTTCTTCTTCGAGAAAGTCGATTACCTTGGCTACGACATTTCTGCCAGAGGAGTGCGACCCGGAAGTTTAAAGTTCCAGAGCATCGCTGACTTTCCCGAACCAACGAACGTACACCAGGTGGCCTGCAAGGGCACCTTGTGTAACGAGGTGTTGGTGCTTGGCGCCACCACGGACCCTTAGCCCCCATACCGAAGCTGTCATCCGTACCGTGGCGATAGGTTGAAAGGTGGAGGGAAGAAACCTTGAACGGTGGCGGTCGAAGAAGTGGTAAATCCTCGGCCGATGGGCTTCTCGTCTGTCTACCAGGCGGGGAGTCCCGGGACCTTCCTCTGTGTATAAGGGTGAATCATAAGCGACAAAGTATGAGGAACCCTTATCCAGTACATGCCGTACGGAAAAATTTGCAAAAAAATCTGATCGGCCCCCAAAAAGGGGTCGCACCGATGCGAAAAAATTGATACCACAGAAACCAGAAACGTTTCCAAAGTCTTTCATGGTTCACTCAAATACAGATGAACCTGTAGCCAACTTGTCTGCATTTGTGATCGCCAACACCCTAAAAAGGTGTGTAGGCAAAGATTACAAAGCAAAAAAGCAGCGAACCGGAGATCTCCTTGTAGAAACTAACACAAAAGAACAGAGCACTAAAACTGATGTCGTTATAGAATCTTGGAGAAACAAGTGTACAGGTAACCCCGCACCGAACCCTGAACCACTCAAAGGGCGTCATATCTGAATATGAACTCCTACAGAGTACCGATGCGGAAATGGAAGAAGAACTATCTGAACAAGGAGTTATAGCAGCCAGACGAATAACCATCAGGAGAAACAATGTTGAAATTAAGACAAAACACATTGTCTTAACCTTCAATACCACAACTCTGCCTGACTCCATCCACGCCGCATACCTCCATTGTAAAGTCCGCCCATACATACCGAACCCGAGACGATGTTTCAAGTGCCAGCGCTTTGGACACAGCATGTTGGCCTGTCGCGGTAAACCAACTTGTGTCACATGCGCAGAAGACGCACATACAGAGGAAAGATGCGAACGCTCACCAAAATGCATCAACTGTAATGGCGCACATGGCGCGTACTCCAGTCGTGCCCAGTCTGGAAAACAGAAAAAAAATCATAACTTTGAAGACCACAAAAAACCTGTCCTACCTTGAAGCAAAAAAACGCGTCTCTTTCCAACAGAAAGGGACATACTCTGAAGCGGTGACGCGGAGACCGTCGCCGCCTTCAGTTTCTGTCGGCACACAGGTCGATCCGAAGGACCTGGGGTCGACAACCAAGTCCCCACCACAGAAGTCGGTGACACAGTCCACAGGGCTGAACATTTCGCGGGAAGACCACGCGATCCTCGCCGCAGGCCCTCAGGCCCCACTTTCAGCAGCGGCATCCTCGGCGACAGACACCGATAACAGCTCTGCTGAACTGGACCTTTCGCCACACCCCTCACCTGCTGGCCCAAGAGACTCTGCCGCTGGAGCAGGGACTGGTTCAGCGGTGCCAACAAAAAAGACGAATGCGAAGGCCACGGGCCATCGCAACCAAGAAGCATCCTCCACGTCCACCGTGGAGGAAATGGATGTCAGCGAAAGTCCGCCGACATCTAAAACACACGCACCCGCGGCGTCTCCGCGGAAATCCAGCGCCACGAAAGTGGCGATGGATTCAACTCCTGGCTCGCCACCGCTGCAGCGGCGGCGAGACTCCCTAGAGAAGAAAGGGAAACCGCGAATCACTGCTCCTGAGAATAAATAACTTTCCCCAATCCCCAGCTTATCACAATGGCGTATATAATACAATGGAACTGTAGAGGTCTACACAGAAACTACAGACATAACCGAAATGCTGAAAACAATGGCACCTACAGCTGTGTGCCTGCAGGAAACAAACCTTGGGCCACAGCACACAAACATCTTTAAAAAATATAATATTTTCCGGAAAGACCGAGTGCAAGCTAGCCGACTCTCAGGAGGCGTCGCTATCATTACGCAAAGCGATGTCTTTGCAAGAGAGACATCATTAAAGACAAATTTAGAAGCGGTCGCAGTAAAAATCATTAGCCATAAAACGATAACAATATGCTCTGTGTAGATACCACCACACAACACAATTGCCATGCGTGATCTAGAAGAATCTCAAGAGCAGTTGCCTGAGCCATATGTGATAATTGGGGATTTTAACGCACACTCCTTATTCTGGGGAAGTGAGCATACTGATTCCAGGGGTCAGCTCATCGAGGATTTTATTCTTTCGAATAACATATGTTTAATGAATACGGAAAAAGCCACGTACTGTTGCCCCAGCTCTGGAAAAATGACCTGCCTCGATTTAGCATTTGCATCTCCATCGGTTTTGAATGATTGTATTTGGGATGTTTTAGACGACCCAAGGGGAAGTGATCACTTACCTACGGTTTTAAAGCTAACATCAACTACAGTCATCCTCTCTAAGAAGCCACGGCGATGGAAAATTAACCTCCCCGACTAGGCACTTTTCAGAACGAAAGCCACACTAGAAAAAGATTATGCCTAAACCCTTACTATAGAAGAAATAAATGAAAAATTTGTCACATGCTTTATATCTGCAGCAATAGAAGCCATCCCACAAACGTCTGAAATTGCACGAAAAACGCATAAAGTTTGGTGGTCAAATGAATGCTCATTGGCTAAAAAGCAGCAAAACAAGGCTTGGGGCAACCTTCGCAGACATCCCACTGCAGGAAACTTGCTCATCTTCAAAAGGTCCAGAGCCAAAGCGCGATCCATTAGACGCAACGCAGAAAGGGCATCATGGCAACAGTACATATCCTCCATAAACAGCTCAATATCATCAGAGAAAATGCGGGAGCAGGTGCGTAAATTCACAGGAAATTTTACTCCATTCACATTTCCAATGCTAACAACACCCGGTACTCAAACAACATTAGAAGAGCAGGCCAACATATTGGGTGAGCATTTTTCCACAGTTTCAAGGTCATCCAACTACACACACACATTTCAAAAGCACAAAACAATAGTAGAAAAACAAAGCCTACCACTTGGAACATGCATACATTAAGACAACAATCAGCTTATTACCATGCAGGAACTAAACACAGTACTAACATCCGGTAAAATGACAGCACCAGGCCCAGACAATATACATTATGCCATGCTTGCTCACCTCTCTGAGACTGCCATAGACGCTCTCCTAAAATTTTTCAATAAAATATGGATGAGTGGAGAAATCCCCCAAGCATGGAAAGAAGCAATCATAGTACCCTTCCTAAAACCAGGGAAACCACAAACTAGTCCCACCAGTTACAGGCCAATAGCACTCACTAGCTGTATAGCAAAATCATTCGAAAGCATTCTAAACATCAGACTAACCTGACCAAATGTTTAGGGGAAACCCCCAAGGTGGAGTAGATTTCTAATAAGGGAGTAATTACTCATTGACGTCCACCCGAGCGCAGCCATACGGCTACAAAGGAAAGCTATACAGCTTCCTCAGAAACTTCGTAGTTAAAGAAAAATTCGTCCTGGTCCGGGGTTCGAACCCGGGACCACCGCTACACCGGAGCAGTCGCTCTACCAATTGAGCTAACCGGGACGGCAAGCTTATGGTAGGGCGAGAGCGAATTGATCAATAACTCGAAGTGGGAACAGTGTTGACCAAATGTTTAGGGGAAACATTGCATGGGATAGGATTGGATTGGATTATATAACCGATGCATCACCACAAATCTAACCACAAGCACCACCACCAGCTGCACTAGCAGCTGTACCATTGCGTACGTACGAATATTGCTTTCGCAATTACCGGGCTTAACCAAGCTAAGCCACAGCGAATTTTTTTTGTCGCCCGCGTTGCAAATCCGCCGCGTACGTTTGCTCGCAGGCTAACCACGGCCTGTGGCTTTTCCGTTTGGGCGGGGAAAACCGAACTTGTGTCACGGTTGTTCATGGCCTTCCATCGTTCATGGTAGGTTCAGTATACCTTGCATCCGCACCTTGTGTAATGTGCTCGCCTTGCGAGGAGTACTAGATCTTGTACGCAACCCAGACTATCCCGGGAGAACACTCCTCGCATACTTTCTGGGTACAGCGCGTAACGTGTTTTTTACACAACACGTGGTTGGCCCTGCAGCCGAGTAGTCACAGGCATTTTTCGTTAACGTGCGTCGCACACTGGCGTCGTTGAATGCCAGTGCGCCCGATCTGGATATTGATGAAACCCCGCCCTCCAGGATGCGTGAAGCACTAACGGTCGCTGATCTGAGCCGCGAACAACTCCAGAAGACGAGACGGGCGCGCTGGCGCCAACTGCCCTCAGCTGCGCTTCCTGCAGATGTCAGGGACTTCGGCTGGCTGCGAAGCTGGCGGGTCCTGCCCACAAGAGACCGCCTTGCGGCGTGGGGCGTGGCTTCCTCCGTCCGATGCCCGCAGTGCGCTCTCCTTGAAACTTTGCAGCCGCAATGTTTGAGTGTGTAGTTGCGCGCACCTTTTGGATACTAGTGTCAAGCATGTTTTTAACATGCTTGGAAGCGCGCACTAGTTCACCCGAAGTGTTTAAAAATATGCTCTTGTGTGTCGACATGTTCGTTTTGTGACGGCAGGGTGGAGTGGCTACCTTAAATGGGCGTCCGCAAAGAACAATGTTTCCAATGTTGCAGCGCCTCCGCACGCGCCTCTTTGCGCAAGCATGCGCGGACGCTCTGTCAATGAGCCAGGCTGAGTTTTTGCGCAAATGGCCGACATACTTCATCGTCCTGCGCGGCGGTCGAGTGTCGGCCTCATTACTGCCCTACTGATGTGCTCAGTGCAGCGGCACTGCGCATGTGCTTGTATGATCAGACCTTTGAGTTCAGGCGTTTTGTTTTGTATTTTTGTTGCCATCGAAAAAAAATAAACTTCTCTTTCCACGCCGCCGCTGAGTGATTCAATTCTTTGCGGGCGCAGGTCAGCCCGATTAAAGAGTTTTGTTTCGAAGACATTCTCGCTGTGTTCCTGTTCGCCGGACTGCAGTCACCACTGCGTGACAATATTCAAACCAAAAAATAAAAACATTGTTCTGCCATGCGATCTTAAGCTAGGTTTGGAAGCGATAGAGGTTGTAGACAATATGGAGATATTAGGGGCGCATTTCAAAAGCTAGCTAAGCTGGGACAATCATGTTAACGCTGTCACAGTAAATCAGTAAGCCAGTAAGCTTTCTCGTGTCACAGGTATCATTAACCGGCATGATCGCTAACTTCCATGCAAAATTGAACAGATTCGGTCTTCATGTCCCAAGTAAACTATGCGTACTTAGTTTGGGGAATAACTACAGGTACCAGTAAAAATAAGATTTACGTTTTATAGAAGAAGGCTCCACGTGCAATACTAAACGTCGGTTCTGACATAAACACGCGCGATTTATTCGGTCAGTTCAGTGCCATAAAAGTTTCTGAAATGTATATAGTTAGGCTAGCTGAAACATATAAGACGGACATAAATCAGAATGTGAATTGCCTGACATGGCACACCTTTCGCTAAATGTGCAAGTTTACCATAGCAGACACAGCGCACTGTGGCATATTCCAACAAGCCGCACAATATATGGTACATATAGCCTAGCAAAAACGTTGCCATATCTTTTAAATAATTTTCATGCTGCAAAAAGGTGATGTATCACGAGCATGCCGCAAAGATATACAGGATGTACGTGTTACTTTTTAGATTTCACCATGCTTTCACTACTTCTTTATCTGTTTCGTTCCATAAAGTATCGACCTGATTTAAATAACCAAAAGCTGTTTTTCTATGAAGTGTATTTTTTCTGTTTTCTTTTTTCGTCATCATTTTTTCTGTGCGCTTGATTCATTCTTCTTATTTTTGTAATGATCCAAAAACCATTTTTCAAAACAATTGCTTGGATTTTTGCAATGCTGCTTGTGTAGGTAATTTGCACGTTACTTGCTGCTCTGCAATGTAGGAGATGTGAAGCTACAATTTCTGACTTTTTTTTCCTCGACCCTCTCCATGTGTACGGGGGAAATCAATAAAATGAATTGAATTGAAAACTGAATTTCTTTGCGTACATTTTTTTCAAGAACAGAAGCTGCAGTTTCATTTCTTAATTTATCTTATTTCCAAACTAAAATTGGAATTGCAGTGACAGAAGTTGTATCCGTAAAAATACAAGCGAAAATGGATGGAAATGACAGGTACTGCAAATTAAGTTAAGAAAAAGAAAAATATTTCAGTTAGAGTTCACAACTAAAATGTGCGAACAGAGAATTAATGTAAGTACTCAGCAAAATGTACTTCACAGAACAAGAAAAGCTCAGAATAAGAAAATTTGAGGGAATAACCAGCAATTATGCTATGTCCGGCATTCTCAGCCTATCAGTAAAACCGCATCTAATGCGCGAAATATAACTATACTGCGTCATTCGAACAAAAGTTGGGAAAGGCGAAGTCAAACTGTCCTACTGACGAATACTGTGCACGAAAAAAAAGTGGCTGCCGATTTATCACCTACAAGCACGAAATATTACACGGAAGCGCTGTTTTTTGGAGTCGGACAGGACCTACGCGTACCTGAAATCGGGATTGAAAACCACAGAACGAGAAAGCCAGTTATGCGCGTCTTCAAACTTTTCATCGTCAGTGCCAATGTACAGGGACCGTAAAGATTAGCACAATGACGTCACCGCAGTGAGGAAAATCTCGCCATTCGGCTGGCGCAAAGCTGAGCTGCGCGAACACGACTTGTACTTTTGTTATCGGCATGTTCCTATTCGCAGCGCCGAGCGTTCGCGTGTGCGGCTCCCTTGGCACTCCATAGTGTTGATCTTCTTTTCCTCACGACTGTGCATCAATGCCGCGCGTTTCTGCAGCAGTATTGTCGCCGCCAACGCATATTGCTCAAGTGTCGTGTTTCTGTCACAGCGCTTTCCGCCCATGGAAGCAGCGCACATCTCTTGTCGCTACCACGACATGACTCAAATCGTGATAATTAGTTTGAGAGCAGTATTAGTTATTGTCAAAGTCTATATGCAGTGCACAGCGCGAAAGTGTGTTGCAGCTCAACCTCACGCGTGCCCGGTTGCGACGATATCCTGGTGCGCTCGCACAGTGACCAGCGAAGCTTATCTGTGCGCGCCGCCGCGGGTTCGTAACCCAGTCATGGATATTTTTTTCATTTATTTTAGTGTGAAAGAAATACTAACCACGAGCATGACCTTGCGATGTTTTTGGGTTTGTTCCAATTGAAAGAAAGAGTAAAAATAAACCGAGTGTCCTTCAACTGGATTCGAACCCGCGACATTATGAGCACATCTGCCACGCTGGCCAGCGCTTGACAGCGCTAGGCAAACGCAGCAGTGGAACACTCCACTTGTTAAATTGCAAGAGACTCTCGCGCTTTGCATTGCACATTTTATTCTTCGTCAGGTAACAACAGTATCAAACTGATAAGCCCGCTTTCAGCTATGTGGTGGTATTCAGCGTGAGGTGTGTGCTGCCTGCGTTGGCATGGACAACGTTCCGAAAAAAGATGTCCAAGAGCAAAACGCGTTGGCGTTGACAACATTGCTGGAGAAACACATTCACGGTATAGCAGCAAAAATAGATGACTTGGAAAACCGAAGTCGACGCAACAACTTAGTGATTTACGGTGTGATCGAGAAACCGGAGGAAGACGCTAAATCACTTGAGGAACACGTTAAGCAAGAAATCTTCAGAGACAAGCTGGGCATGGAAGTGAAATCGGCCGAAAGAATTCACAGGATAGGTAATCCTAAAGGCAAAACACCACGAACCAGTCATAGTTGGGTTCTTCAATTCCGCAGAGAAAACAGATATTATGTCAAGTTGTTTCAAACTAAAGGGCTCTAACATTTCCATATCTGAAGATTTTTCAAAAAGGGTACGAGACTTACGCACTAAGCTATGGCGCTCATCGGAGCGAGAGAGGGCGGCTGGGGCGAAGGTTTCGCTTTCCTTTGATAAGCTAAAGGTCAATGGCAAGGTTTTCATTTGGGATGAAACACAACAATCCAGGGTCGAAATAACAAGGGCCGATGATGCAAGGCACACCCAGCCTAACTCAACTCAAGGAGCAGCAAGCTCGAGCAGCAATCATATCTGACCGGCCAAAACCAAAACGCTAAGAATCCTCTCATTAAATGCTAGAAGTATAGTAAACAAGTTAGGTCATCTCGAGCAGCTAATTCTGGGACACCATCCTCACATCATAATTATAACAGAAACATGGCTACAAGCAGGGGTACGTGATTCTGAAGTTGTCCCATCAACATATAAATTGCTACGTAAAGATAGGGGTTCACGAGGGGATGGTGTAGCTATAGCTATTACAAACAACATAAAATATTCAGTCCTGAGGGGTATTGGTGACCACGAAAGTGTGTGGTGCAAAATAACATATTCCGGTAAATGTATATTACTAGGAGGCGTGTATCGACCCCCAAACGCCCCGCCAGATTATCTTGAAAAAATGAACGATTATCTGTCCCAGCACACTAACTCAAGATCTAAGTTGATTTTATCGGGGGACTTTAACTTGCCAGGGATAAATTGGGCGGACTTTTCACACGACGGAAAAGATGCCCAAAGCGCGGAAACGCTTTTATTTACAGCATTTAGTTTATCCTTAGATCAGCTGGTTACCGATAACACCCGAGTTCTGTCGTCTTCTTCTTCACTTATTGATTTAATTTTTGTTAGCAGTACACTTCCAGGGTGTTCAGTGCGTATCGAAGATGGCATATCTGACCACAAACTGCTAGTATTATCATGCCCCATATCAGTCACTTGCAAAAAGAAGAAAACACTGCCAACCTTTGTCAAGGACTGTGAGCGTGCAGATGACCCTGCAATTCTAAATACACTTGAAAACAGCTTTGCCCAATTCAGCGCACTCACCGATGTGCGTGAACTATGGTCCTGTTTCAAAAACATTGTAAATGCTTGCGAAAAGAGATACGTTCCGCTTCGAAAAAAACGCATAAACAGGGAGTACCCGTGGATAACGCGCGAGGTAATTCAACTTAAAAGAAAAAGAAAACGACGGCGTAAAAAGGAAACAAGAATGACATTGCAAGTCTTGTTAACTGCTTACAGAGCAAAATCCGAGATGCAAAAACTCGCTTCTTTGATTTGACGCTGCCTTTCTTCATGGCTCACAACCCTCATAAGTTTTGGCGCTGCTTATCTGAAGAACACTCAACTGGTTCCATCACTACAGATTTCAGCGACACCATAAGTAAACCTGATGACATAGCAAATGAATTCAATAAGTTTTTCCAGTCCGTTTTCACCAGAACAGCCTCTCACGCTTCTCTACCCGCATACACAATCAAGGAACCCATGACAGAACTAATCATTAGTGAAGATGGAATCCTTTCTCTTTTACAAACATCTGACACAAAAAAATCTCCGGGTCCTGATTCCATCTCAAACACATTTTTAGTCCGATACGCTGACTGGGTGTCTAAATACCTGCATAAAATTTACACAACATCTTTACAAACACTCGTAATTCCAGATGACTGCCGCTGTGCCAAAATAATCCCTATACAAAATCGGGTCCTAAAAGTGAACTGAATAATTATCGTCCGATATCGTTAACAAGCACTAGTTGTAAAATGATGGAACACATTATTTTTAAAGCCATAATATCATATATAGAAAATAATAACCTCATTTATGAAAAACAACATGGTTTCAGAACAGGGCTTTCAACAGTAACGCAGCTTGCTGAAATTACTCACGACATCGCTAACACAATTAATGAAGGCTACCAGATAGATGCTATATTCTTAGACTTCTCTAAAGCGTTTGATGTTGTTCCTCACGATGACCTTGTAACAAAATTACTATCTTTTGGAATTGATCGCAACATTTGGTCATGGATTTTTTGCTATTTGCCGAACAGAAAACAATGTGTTAAAATTGGATGAATACGTTTCGCAAAACATGGATGTGTATACGGGTGTACCCCAGGGATCAGTAATTGCGCCTCTTTTGTTCCTCATTTATATAAATGATATTCATTCCTGTGTTAGTTCATCGATCCAGCTTCGCCTTTTTGCAGACGATTGTGTCGTATATATAGCTGTAAAAAAATCTCACGATCAAATTCTCCTTAACAATTCTCTAGAATCAATCCACGCTTGGTGTATGACCTGGGGAATGAAACTTGACGCAGATAAGACCAAAAGTATCACATTCCCTAATAAGAAGCATCCTCTAAGTTTTACATACACACTTGGTGACACACAGGTTAAAAAGTATGATCAGGTGAAGTATCTGGGGCTCATCCTAACATCTAACCTGCGTTGGGAGCCCTACATCAAATCCATTTGTTCTAAAGCTGAAGGTAAATTACATTATTTAAGGAGAAAGCTCCGTAACACGCCGGCCCATTATAAACTCAGTGCCTATAAAACTCTTATAAGACCTACCCTAGAATATGCGGATATAGTCTGGAGCCCCCATCAAAAAAGTTTAATCAACAAATTAGAGCGCATCCAAAAACTAGCAGTGAGGTTTGTCTATTCAAAGTATTCACGCCAAACTAGCGCTACCAGTCTAATAGTTCCGTCAAATTTACAAAGCCTGTCACAGAGAAGAATCATTTGAAGATTAAAGTTTTTGTTCCAACTTTTTCACGGTCACTTCAAAATAGCCAATTCACAATACTTACACCCGCCATTCAAACACTCGTCTAGAACAAACCATAGTAAAACACTTCGTCAACCAGTCAGCCGTGTAAATATCCACATGTACTCCCTGTTTCCAGATGCTATATCATATTGCAATAAATTGCCTGAAGATGCGATGAAGTGTACGTCCGTGGAACTATTTCTTAATTATATCGAAAAAATTGACTTTTCTGTTTAATTCTCTCCCAGTCTTTTTGTGTTTGGGTCAGAGAACATCTCTGTATTTTTGAATTTTTGTTCTTAAACTGTTTGATCAATGATTCATTGTAAGCACTCCTGCATGGGCCCGAAAAGGGCCTGCAGTATGTTCAAATAAATAAATAAAAAACGCAGCACTCTGGTATAGGCTGCCGTGGTACATTAGTTAAGGTGGAATTGCCGACGAAAATCTTGAAGACGTGCAGACTGTCTCTCTGGGTCAGTGGGCAACTCAGTTCAGCTTTCAAGTACGTGGCGGCAGTGTCCACCTGCAAAAACTGCGCTTCCGCAGAATTTTTTGTGCCTGGCAAAGCTGAACTGCCCGTCATTTATTATTTATTTATTTCACTTGGCGCAAATCCAGAAACATCTCGAACACACACACAGACAGGAAAGCACACACATAGAGAAAAAAAAATTACGACGAACTTTAGCGGCTAAAGTGGTGAAAGGCGAAAGCCTCGGTGCTGCATTCTGCTACGCGATTGTTTACTGTACATTTTGTTGGTGCATTAATTAACTGCCAATTAATGACGGTTAAGCTTCGCCTTTAGGAGTGGAACGCCACAGCGTGTTGTAGCGCTGCCACGGAGTCCAAGGAACGCCACCACCCGTTCTGCGCCATGCGTTGCCCTTTGAACGCAACGCTTTTTGAGGAAAGGAAATGGGTCTGTAATTCTCTGTCATCTCGGTGGACACCTGAGCCGTACTGTACAGGAAGGGAGGAAGTTTGAGTGAAAGAAGAAAGAGGGGCCGTAATGAAGAAAATGAAAATTGTATTTGAGGAGAGGAAATCACGCAGTAACTGTCCCACATATCTCAGTAGACACTAGTCGAAAATTGTATTTGAGGAAAGGAAGTTGCGCAGTAACGGCCTCACATATTTCGGTGGACACCCGTCAAAATTCGCGCCCCGTGACGTCACGACAATTTTGACCAATCTGAAACGGGGACAAATACGCCTTGCTCGTCGGTAAATTCGTTTTTGAGGAAAGGAAATGTATCTTTCCCTCATACCTCGGTGGACACCTAAACCTCGCCGTAACGGGAAGGGAGGAAGATGGGAGCGAACGAAGACACTGTATTCACTAGACAGACGCATCTTTGTTCATTCCGATCCATCCAGCTGGCATGGCGGAGTGGTAGCGTGCTCGACTCGCACTCCGGAGACCGGGTTTCGATTCCCAAGCTCGGCCGGTTTCCTACTCGGTTTTATTTATCTGGTCTGACTATAAAGGTTAATTAGGCTAATTGGTTAAGTGAGCAATTAACTAAACTCAGTCCCACTTATTTGGAGCATCACTATACGATCCCTTAATTGGTTGCATGGTTACTAGCCAAGGTACAATTGGCCCCGTTTGAAATTCGCGCACTGTGACGTCACGACCGTTTCGACCAATTGAAAAGCGTGACATTTCTGTCGACAGCTCCTGCTTACAACGATGAGGCATTAAAGGCTTCCGCCTTAAAACTGAAGGAATTTGAGGCACGCCCGCGACTCCCTGCACGACGGCACTGCACTCAAGGGTTTAGTTCCTAAGGTCCACAACACTGGAAGCCTGGCCGGTGGCGATGGTCTGCATGGCCGGGTCCTCTGAGCGCAGTAGTGTCTCCCAGTCCTCCCAGGTGCTACATCGCAAGACACTGCTGCCTCGCAAGACCTTAAGGTTTACACTTTGGAATAATGCTTTCGCACAATATAATAGCTCCGCCAAAAATACCGTCTTCCTTCATTATCCGTTCTCTTGGTCCGGCTCGCAAGTTTGTTTTCGTAAACAGTTGTTTCCGGGCCTCTGAATCCACCACCAATACAAATTCGTACAAATGATTTTGAATAAGCTGGGATAAGAGAATTTTTAATGGAATGTATTTTTAACGCACAAAATGCACTATTCAGATAATTGTGAATTGTGCCCTGTTTTGGCAGCAATAGCTGAAATCATTAATGAACAGATGTGCTTCATAGAGGAAACCATTCCCAGAGATTTCTTTACAAATACCTTTAAACAAAACGATTGTTCTCTTAATTCTTCTGACACAAGGGAGATGTTTGCTCCCTAAGACTTAAAAAGTATAAATAAAAGATCATAAACACCACTTTTTTTTCAGGTACAAAAATTTGACTGGTCGCGTCCGCAAACAAACAGCTCACTTTATTCGAATTTGAATACATTTCAATTTTTAGAGCAGATAGCGCATGCAGGCAGACATGAATAAAAGTTTTCCTCACTTTGACCTACGACATGAGGGCCGGATTTCGATCGGGTTGAATGAGAAAAGTGCCGTGCGCTAGAGTATTTGAGGTTCTTCGTGTACGCCTTAGGGTCGGTGTCAATCAGGAGCGGGCTACTAAGGAATTCTTGAAACACCTTAGTCAGTCTTTAAATTGAAAACAAAAATTCTTCTAGAACTGGAGGTGGTGCAATAGGAGGCAACACTGGCAGAAGTGCACGGCATGCAGTTCAACATTCGCATTGTTTTTATTTTTGCGCGCCTACAGTCTCTGTCAGTCAATAACCACACCTTCGATCATGGAATAATTCAAGTCAATTACCATTTTGTAAGCTACGGTGGTACCACGCCACTGCAGAAACGGCAAAGATAGATTGTTTTGTTTCTCAGTGGTCGCATAGCAACAAATTCTTGTGGGACATGACTTGTGCCCATGGATTCTTTGTTGAACTGTCTCCTTTGCTGCTGTTTATCGCGCATAAACTGCCTCCCATGAAATTCAACACTTAACTCGCGCATAAGCTTTGCTGTTGCTGAAATCAGTTATAGGTTTGCGTGAATTGGTTGCGAGAGCAGAATTGACCTCTGTTTAAGAAGTGAATTGATGAACACCAATGGTTCTGCTAACCAATGTTGTATATCTGCACTTCATTGTTCAGCCAAATGTGCATCACTCCGGAGTGTGCGTGGGGCAGCCAAAAATGTTTCGCCTACCATACGCGCGCGCAGGTCGCCACGTTGTCACAGCATGATGCACTCTACTGGAGACACTTTTTCTCCTATTTGAGCTAAGTTTCCTCTCTACTTTGACGTCATGGATAACATATATTGATGTACACCTAGCACAGGAGTTAGGTGCAGAATTTCTTTGAAGTGTTTGCTGTATACGCTAGGAATTCCTGCGGAAGATTTGGAAAGAGATGGCTAATTTTTGTCGGAGGAAATTTCTGTGGATATATATATTTATTCCGCACTCCCTCCTGTTTGACTGGACCTCGTCTGAGCTATGCCCTCCCATGATTCATATCATGGAAGCTTCGCGTGGATTCCCGGTTAGACCGGTCCTCCTTTATATCTCGTCAGATACAGAGAGGCTTTACCAAACAGCGAAGCAGCTTCCCGTCGCGGTCAAGTTTGTGAAAGCTGCAACCTCACAGGTATATTGTGAATTTAAAGATCAGTACGAAGGGATTCATAGCAGGTGTGGTGGTCGACGAAAAACGCGTCCACTGCTTAGAATTCAGGAAAGGATATTTATACCGTTTTTCAACGCTACACCAGATATGACTAACATGGACCTTTATAGCCTAATATTCACGGAAGTGAGACATCGGTGGGTGATCGACATTGACCTTAACAGCATGCTATAAGAATATTTTGATTCTCTCCTTTGCCAATTCATCAGCGTCAGTGCAAGCGACATTAACGTTACTGAAGACCGCTACCAACGGTGTAAGATTTACCGGACAGTAAGTGCGTCTGAGGTCTTTTATCGCGATTCGGCAAGCTTACCCAGGTTCCCAAAAGGAGAGACGGTTCAAGCTGTATTGGCCATTTATGGCAAGGTGCATGAAGACGTTAAAAAAATATCTAAAGCTTTGGCTTTGATTGATGGATACCAAAGCCTGAAGAACACGTTGCACATAGAGAAAATGGGGCTTTGGCGAGATTTCAAATACAAGGTTATCGATTAAGTCCTCCTTCCTACTGGTAGCAGCATTTTATCAAGTGGAGACGTTTACCCATACGCGCGATATTCCCCTGTTCCGCTGTGCTTCTTCAGGCGGCGTAGGGTAAGGAACAGAATCACCTTCATGGATACCTGGATATCCTGCGCCTACTTAAGCTTCGCTTTAGTTGGAGCCGCGTGTATAACAGTCGTCTTTACATTTACCCGCTTTCACCTTCTTTTTGGATCGCAACGAATGTTGCACGCTGGAAGGTTTTTTTTTTTCTGCTTTCATGCGCACTTCTCGGAAGGAGTCCTCCGATGTCTGCGGCTGACTCTTTAATACATCGACACCTAGCAACTGCTTTCTGGGCCCTAGGCATGTTCGTTCTCAACAATTACATACAGCCCAGCATTACAGCCACCCGAAGCGTTCCGATTGTTTCAGGCAGTGTGAATTCCTTCCGGGATATTCAGTCTCGAATTCAGGCAGGCCACGCTTGGCCTTGCTTGAGCATGGACTGGATTGGGTTCAATGAAGACGAATTAGAAGATAGTCGTCTGAAGGATTTCGTTCAAGTCATTCGGAATGCTGTGAAACAGTGCATTAGAAGTTGCAACTATGAAGACGATATGCCCATCTGTTACAAGAAGGTATGGGAGAGTTCATATGTTGCATTTTCGACGTGTAACGAGGACGAAGTGTACGCGGCTTCACAGTGGAATTTGGCTCCTGGCGAGCATTTCACCACAGTGCATCAAGTACCAGCTATGCATGTTTTGAACCCACTGTGGTAAGTACTTCTTCTTTTGCAGTTGCGCCGTCAGATCAGCTACTCTAGCAAGAGGCAGGGTTTACTGTCAGTGGAGCTTGTCTATTTTTCCAAATTCATTTAGCAGCCTATGAAGGTTCTTGAAACTTTGAAAAAAAAAAAACCTAGGCGCAAATAATTTCACAGGGACAAAAACAGACGAGGAGACAACGGACAGGCGCCTACTTCCATCTGTTTATTGCTCGAAAAAACACATACATTTATCGCCTCATGCAACGCCCACATTTACACACCACGTGCCTTTTCGCAGCCGTGACTTATCGCCTAGCACAAACATTATTGCTGATGACAGATACGCAATACGTGAGGGGGTGGCGCTGCAAGCAGCCGTCTCGAACAGATGCACGTTCGCATCGCTCCGACTTTTTGAAGCTTTTTGGGCCGGACATTTTTGGGCTAGGCTCCCAAAAATGAATGGGCCACCCCCATCGTGTTCCTCGCCACCGCCGCCGCGGTGGCTGAGCGGTTATGGTGCTCGGCTGCTGGCCCAAAAGACGCGGGTTCGATCCCGGCCACGGCGGCTAGAATTTCTTTGGAGGAGAAATTCTAGAGGCCCGTGTACTGTGCGATGTCAGTGCACGTTAAAGAACCCCAGGTGGTCGAAATTTCCGGAGCCCTCCACTACGGCGTCTCTCATAGCCTTAGTCGCTTTGGGACGTTAAACCCCATAAATCAAATCAAACCTCGCCACCTGTGGACGACAGTTTCAACGCTTCCGCATCAACGACTACCCCAGGAAACCATCCGGATGCATCGGATACGCCTACCGCCGAAGGCACCAACATTGCTTCGCAGCAGCCTCGGCAAGACGCCGCGGTAACATCGCTTTGCAGCGGCACGGATAACGCGGCCCAACCTGACGCCGTGCTCGGCGCCGACGAAAGCATGGCGGATGACGGAGCCATTCAAGTGGCTGCGACGATACCTGTCTCCAACCCATTCTCTGTTCTTTCCACGGACAACAAGCCGGGAAGCGCCCCTTCCGAGGTCGGATCTTGCACTTTTCCGTTTTCGAAATTTGCCAAGCAACCTAAGATGGGGTCAGGCACCTTGCGGATGGCTCAAGAAAGCACTCGCTTTGAGAACAAACGACACGGCGTAAAACATGCCCACTCGCAGATAGCTATAAATGCTCGCTTCACGGATGCGCATTATCGATCGCTAGGCTGTGCCTCAGCGTCCATAGTCACCCCAATGGGCAGAATCGATCACTTGGCTGATAATGAACATACTGAAGATGATTGGCAACCCGTTATGCGAAAAAACAAGGCCGCAGCCGCCGATCCAATCAGTCTTAAATACACTGTGAAAATTAAGCTAACCTCACCTGGACAACTAGGGACTCTCCCCGCACACTGGCTGCACGAAGCTGTTGCTAATGAGCTTCGAAAAATTCATATTCACTCTGGCTTTCAAGTACGGCCTCTTGAACGAAGCGATGAGTTTGCTGTCGACATATCGCACATGCATGCCAGAGACCATCTGATGTGAATGCAGTCTCTCCTAATTTCTGGAAAGGAGACACCTATCCAAGCTTATGAAACCATACGCCCCGGCCAGATCCGCGGGGTCATTTATCGTGCCAACGGGTTAACAAACGAACAGCTCATGGCAAACCTCACGTGCTACTCGTGCAGGATAATAAACGCCAGGCCTATGGGCAATAACGTAGCAGCTCTAATCACGGTTGAGGTCTCCAGACTTCCCCGAAAAATTCATCTGTACAGCATACTCCTTCCGGTGACACCTTATCACCCGAAATCTATCATATGTGAGACCTGTCACAAAATCGGACACAGGGCAATTTCGTGTCCACTAGTCGACCAACGTCGATGCTCGTACTGCGGTCGCCTTGCACATGGAAACCTCGAGGTTTGTCCGACGGAACCACTATGCCGCAATTGCAGAGGTCCCCACGTAGCCACGGACACAAAGTGCCCTGTTCGGCGGCAGGCTACAAACTCTTGAGGAATGGCATTTTCCGTCGTATCCGAGTATCGCTACGAAAAGAACGCAAACAACAAGCCGAGATTCTACGTGTTAACCAAACGGTGTCGACGACGGCGCACAAGTGCCCTGCCAGTACACAGCAATCAGCCTCGGAGTCAATTGTGCTTGTTAATCAGGACTTCCCTCAACTACAATGTCAGCCGTTGCAGAAGACACGAGACAGAGAACATAAAACTAAACGGCAAGGCGCGCACAAGCCCACCACACAATCTGAGAGCAATAGTCAAAGGAATGCCACCTCATCTCTAACCGCAGTTTTTGAGCATACCGCGACGGCACCAAAGCAAGCGTGCATTCATCGGGTTTACGCTGAAACACTCCGTGATACGCAACGCGGCGCGCAAACGAATATTGCACAATATAGTTCGCGTACGCTACACTTAGATGGAAACCAGCTCAAGCGCATTATCGAACTGGTCACTGCCGACGTGACCAAGCGTATGCTCCCACTCTTGGGAATGTCACAGGTTTCTCCGAATCAAGAGCCCGAAATTGGGCACACATCATCTTCACTTCCGCTTACCTTTCAGTTTAATAATGGCAGGAATTAGCGCGAAACCACATGACATTTTTGCTTCGGACTCTCCTGTACGGTTCTTGCAATGGAATTGCAGGGGAGTCCGTCGCAAACTAGCGGAACTTCAGAGGAGACTGTCCATCACGCCAACGCCTCCTCTAGCTGTCCTGCTTCAGGAGACTGGCATTAATAAGCCCAATCTAATAGGGTACAAACCTTACTGCACCCCTTCCATAGAGCACCGGTGCCCCGGGCCAGCATCGCGATCTGCGCCTCCAATGGCCAATGGGCAGGCATGCGTTCTTGTTCTGTCGAGCACGGCGCACACTGAAGTAGATACTTTCGCGCGGTGCACGCAGACGCAGGAGGTAGCGAGAGTACGCCTTAGCTTAGATGGCGACCAACAAGCCTTAGTTTTTTCAATTTATGTGCGATCATTCGGTACTACGACATATCTAGTGGATATGTCTTTTGTAGAACACTTCTTAAGGATATATCACCAGGATCGCGTTGTAGTTGGGGGTGATTTTAACGCCATGCACAGCAGCTGGGGACATCATCACTCAGATGCTAGGGGAAGGCACCTTTGGCAGCAAATTGTCAGAGCGAAACTGACCATAGCCAGCGACCTCACGCTACCTACTCGGCTTGGCCAGCACAAAGGTCAACAAGACACTTCCCCCGACTTGACACTAGTGTCTCATCCCGGTGAGATCCTATGGTCAAGGGCTGATGATGTCATGGGCAGTGATCATTATCCCGTGGTGGTCTCATGGGCTCCTCGAGGGCGAAAGTCATTACAGCGGCAACAGCGCCATCGAATAGAGGAGCACGTCTCATGGGACGATTTTCGTAGAATGCTCGGTACGGTGAACGTTCCCACAGGGTTAGACGAGCTCATTACTCAGATCAGCGATGCGAAGAAGAAATCTACAACGAAGCTTTCAGTCAAGTTCGATGCCCCAAAACCGGACTCCCACCTTTTGAGTCTGTGGAATCGTTCGCTTCGTGCTCTCAAGGCGTATCGCCGATCAGGCCAGACACTCCATCGGAGGCGTACTCTCACTCGCATCAGTCAAGAAGTTGTGAAGTATACTCTGCAGCTCGCTCTCCAAGACTGGCAGATGCTGTGCATATGCTGTGCACTCAATGCAGCAGCTAACTTATCGAAGGCCTGGCACATATTTCGAGCTATCCTTGGACGCAAGAAGCCGATTTCCCCTGCCCAATGCATGGCCTTGAAATTGAATGTCTCCCCGGCGAAGTTAGCTATACAAGCAGGGAAGGTATTTTTTCCCCAACCTGAAAATGCAGATGCCTTGCGTGCGGACCCCGTATTAGGTACATCAAACGATTACGACGTTTCCTTCGCATTAGACGAACTGGAGGCAGCTCTGTATGACTCCAATCACAATAGCGCCCCAGGGCCGGATGATATACGCTACTCAACACTTCTGAACCTTCCCAAGTCATATAAATTTGCCCTCTTGAAAGACACGAACAAGTACTGGGCCAACGGTGATCTTCCTCTTGCCTGGAAGAAGTCAGTGGTTAATACCAATTCCAATACCTGGCAAGCCAAGTCGAACATTACAAGACCTCAGGCCAATACCGCTGACGTCCAATCTTTGTAAGGTCATGAAACGTATGGCTCTAAGAAGACTTGAATGGTACTTAGACAAGTACAACGTCCTGTCTCCTATGCAAGTAGGTTTTCGTCGAGGGCTCTGTGCCCAAGACATTCTCAAAAGGCTTTATAACGACGTTCTCGCATACCCTAGCAGCGCACAGCTCCGAGTGGTTGTTGGGGTAGACGTCAAAAAGGCGTTTGATTCCGTGCCCCACTCGACCATACTTCGCCGGCTACAGGAAGTGGGAATAGGCGGCAACCTCTACCACTTCGTGAAAGCCTTTCTTGCAGAAAGAACTTTTTCAGTAATGGTTGGTGATAGTCAGGGTGAATGGCAACATAACCAAATAGGTGTCCCCCAAGGCGCTGTCATATTACCGGCTCTTTTTAACATTGCTATGCAAGGTCTCCCGCCAATGCTGTCCTCGATACCCGGTCTTAATTTTGCCGTGTATGCGGACGATATAACGTTGTGGACTAATTCAGGGTCCTCTGCAGAGCAAGAACTAGCCCTACAAACAGGCCTTAATGCCGTCCATGAATACTTCAAGAAGTGTGGCATGGAAACCTCTCCCGAAAAAACCGAGTATGTGGTTGTTTTAAATGGTTCGCGGGCACGAGCCGAGGCCGAACGCAAACTTATCTATCTTCATTTAGGGCACTCAGTTATCTGCCGGAAACAAACAATCCGTATACTTGGCATGCTTATTGACGAGGATGGAGGAGCCAAAAGCTGGCTTCATAACACGATGCATAGCTGTCATCAGGCATTACATCTTATGCACCGCGTGTCTGCGCGTGGATGGGGAATCAAGGAGGTGGGGCTCCGTCAGATTACCCTGGCACTCATAACATCAAAAATCCTGTACGCATACTCGTACATGCGGCTTAACGCTACCCAACGCCTTCAGCTTGAGCGAATCAATCGCAAAGCGATGCGCCTGGTTACTGATCTGCCGCAGTGCTGCCCCAGTAAACCTACACGCATGCAGCAAAATTAATGCCCTGCAGGATCTGGCAGAGCAGCAATCGCTAGCTCAGCGAGTCCGTCTCTCCACAACGGCGGCTGGCCGACAGATCCTGCGGGCATTAGGCTACAACGTTGACAACTTAGAGCCACTTTCGTCCGCTGACCCGGCATGGGAACTGATCGACTTAGTAGATGGTATGCCATTACCAAAGAATATGAGTTCGGCTAATCCTCAAAGGCGCAAAGCTGCCGCCAAACGGCTCGAAAAGACATCATACAAGTTAGCCCAGGAAGGAGCCATCCAACTATACACAGACGCCGCTCAGTTTCAACACTGCGCCGCTATAGCTTGTCACGATTCTGTGTCAGATACCTCTGTAGTTCAACGGCTTTCCGAGGAATACACCGTCACCAATCTCGAACTCGTTGCCATAAGACTTGCCATTACTCGAATAGCAGAAAGACAAGATCCGGCTCCTTGCACCTACCATGTTTACACAGATTCACAAGCAGTGTACACCGCCTGCCGCGCAGGGGGAGCTGACTATGCCGTTCTCAACACTATTCGAACATGAGCCCCTCGCTTGCGAGAGGAAGTTTGCACTTTAATTATCAAATGGATTCCTGCACACGAAGGAATCACTGGAAACGAAAAAGCACACCAGGCAGCGCGCGCAGCAGCTCTTTCCGCACCTTTCCCTGGATCCACATTCGTTTCCGCTTCTTGGCCCCCTGATGACGTTGCGCACCCGGTTGCCCCATATGGATAGGGCGGAGACATGGCATCGCGCACAACGCTACCGTCGCAGCATACTCCAGAACTTGGGCAACCCTGAGCAACTATATCGCCGTCCACATAGCGCATTCCGGAGAGTAGAGGCAGTGCTCCTTCACCGAGCCCAGACCGGCCAGCCTCTATCACCAGCGAAGTTGCACCTCATAAACCCGCGCTCATACCCGACTCCTCAGTGCCCGACGTACCCTGCCAGAGGCACGGCCGAACATCTCCTGTGGAGCTGCCCTACTTTTGACGCAGTACGGGAGAGAACACTCAAGTCCCTGGGCGGGCTTCGCCATGGAACCCTGCAGGATTGGGTCGATCCGCCATCGCACATCGGGCCATCAAACGCACTCCGGCTGTGGCGAACTTTTCTTTCCTACTTCAATGAAGATGAAGGGAAAAGCCATCACCTCGCGGAGCCGACCTCGGGACGACACTACCTCGAGGAAGAAGCGGACACCGGTCTTCCACCCGCATTCCGACCTTCACCTCCACCCCCATTCTCATTCCCACCCTTAACCACTCCCCCACCCCAACCTCCTTGAAGCATCTTAGTTCTGCCGCAAGGTATCGGCCTACCAAATGCAGAAATAAAGACGTTTAAAAAAAACATTATTGCTTAGAAAATCGTACTCCGCCGCATACAACTCGCCCGTCAACATACATCAGCCTATGAAGGGCTCGACGCAGCCCACACATACAAAGTCAACTGTTTTCTCCCTATGATTGGCAGCAAGTCCTAGCGAGACGAGGTGCTGCACAGTGCAGGAAACAAAATTGTAAAGCTCTGCCTAGTTTAGAAGCAACGAAAGAAGCGTTCTGTACTCAGCATAGGAATTCAGACCATAAACTGCGTGAATCGTTTGTTACCACGCTTTCTATTACTGGGAGTTGAAATAATTTCTATATTCTTTGCTCCTATCAATATTTGTCGTCATTTTCCTTACAGCGAGCAACACCGCTACCTATTGCTTGCTATCGCTGAACATGGACTAGCTGTTGCTCATCGCATCACGTCCGTGCCACAGGACGCAGGCAACAGGGATGAGCGTGAACTGTTTCTCTTCTACTTTGTATTGTATTTGCTCGGCTGCGCATTATCGGCTGCAGCTCTGGCTGGAGAGCTCCTATCAAAATCTTCATGCCGAGAATCGTTGCATCGCCTCCTCACCGAAACAGAAAAGTGAAGAATAATCAGTTTCCTCTTTCCTTAGATATTTAATCTTTTATTTTTCACAGGAACAAGGCACCATATTTACGGACCACTGTTTATCAATTTCGCATAGAAACATTTATCGTTCCCATACTACAGAAGCGTATTTCCTCTTTAGATAGTGTCCATAACACATGTCGCGCAGTGCCTCTTTTTCAACTATTTTCTGGTGACGCCAAGACTGCACTTACAATGACTTTGCATTGAAAAGTACGCCGAAGTTCACGTCGTGTGTGTAGTAACCTGCAAATACGTCACGAACGCATATTATACTGCTTGAAATAACCACACGGCTGCGTTCACATTCTTTGGTTTTCAAGCAAAGGTTACAGGTTTCGAACCTAAGAAAGCGATAGTTAGCAAAGCAATGTACATGTAAGGTATGCGCCTTGTCCTCACAGAAACATTATATTACATAATGAACCTGATCAGATAGAGAAATTAAGTAATAATATGCAGTAAGCAACAAGGAAAAGGTTAACATTTGAGGTGCTTCTTTTTTCGCCACTACTGGGTACGTTTTGCACTGGTGCCGTCCCTATTTATGCAGGGGAACTTATTTCCCTCGCAAAGCAAAACTTTTTTTGTATTTTGTCATTGCTTTGAGTACCGAGTTTTGCCTTGCAATGAAATCATTATTTCCGATGAAGCTGTTAGAGGACAACACCTACATGCCCTACTCGAAGGCACCGTGCACGCTAGATTCTTTTCAACGTACATTCAACAACGTTGGTTATTCTTTCATCTGTTATCACATAAAGAAACTGTTAGGTTAAAGCGTTAGTTGTTGATGGGCTGTTGATTGATTTCAACACACCGATGTTTCCAGCACATACGAGCAGCAAATATATTAAAAATTATTAGTGAGGATAGCTGTCTAGTATAGAAATATTTTGGGGTAAAATTACTGTAGCTATCAATCAAAGCATTCCTTCTGTATGACGAACAATGGAATGAGTTGATGTTTAAGGTACTGCATATAAAGCGGTGTGGGTAAATATTGTCTTGAGTTGAAGTCGTCTTTTACTAATTCAATGAAATTTTATGTAAAACTTGGAACTAGACTATGGGTTGAGGTTTCGAGATTGGGCGTAAACCGGCCACCACGCGCTTATCTGCCTAAAAAATGCCTTTTAATCGAGGCGTCGCCTTATGCGAAGGAAAAATTTTCGCATGTGATGACAAAACAAACTCGCTAAAATGCGCCACTAAAAACCTGCTGCAGCACCCCGAGCATGTAATAGCGAACGCAGTATGTGCTGTGTGCGCCGCTTTGTAAATTTTTTTTGCGTACCTTCCTTACTGAAAAATCCGGTATTAATTTTAAACCGGAACCGCATACCGGGTTATTGTACACAATTTGCGATACCGGAATATCCTGTATAAAACAGGACAATCCTGCTTTATATAGGACTGTTCTATATATCCCACTTGTATTAAATCCGCACAAAAACTGGAGCATTTCTCCAACAAGTGCCATAAGAGTGCATGCCAAATGCTGCAATATACAAAGCCTCAGGAACTGGTTGTTGTACCGCCAGCGCCCAGCCAGAGGCAAGCAGACACGGCCACCGCTGGCGTGGAATGAACCTTTTAATTCTGGCAGCACAGGGCAATATATAGCGAAAGGTGGAAAGGGTGCTTCGGGGAAGCAGTAGAGTGGAATGGCTATCGCTCGAGCCATCGACGTAACACAAACAGGGAAAAGGGGGGTTTGCAGCTTGGCAGATACGCGATGCAAAACACTTCTCTCTTCTTAAAAATGGAACCATGGAAAAATGGAACCATGAAAAAATGGAACCATGGAACCATTGAAAATGGAATTCGCAAGATACAACATTGATCGCAGATTGCAACACGGGTAAACTCGATTATCACCGACTCGCATTGCAGTCGATGTGCAATTGTGTTATTTGCTCCCAGCTTTTACCAAGTATTGGTAGCTGGGTGAGTATTATAATGCATCAAAAACTCCAAAAGATGTTTATTTTTTTCGCATGTCTTGAACCAGCTCACTGAGGTAATAATTTAACTTTTTGCGACTATCTGCCGACGCTGGGGTCTCTACAGGGTGCTCGCCAATGAAGTAGTCAAAAAACCTGCAGAAAAGAAAATATGATTGCTAGTACTTAATCCCCCAGCTGATCATGTAATTGGGCACTGACACACAGCATATTGCATGGACCACTGTGACATGCAACTTACGGCCAATTGCTTGTAGCTTTTCAGGCGTCATTGGCTTTCTGCCCACTGTGGAGGCTTCTGACTTCAGGTACCGACGGCAAGCTTGCCCTGTGCGATGTGCACACTTAACTGTCGAGGGATTTTTGGAACGCGGCGTCTCGTCAGTGGTGCGTCAGACAGCGCAGTGCCCTGCGTGGCAGCCCCGCGTTGCACGTGTGCGCGTGCGAATGGTGTGCGGGAGGCAGGCACGAGGAGCGGAGGGCTGACGTGTCAGCAAGCCGAGGTGCAGAGGTGGTGGTGGTGAACAGCATTTATTTAGTAATTTACAGAGAGGTGCTCGGGTAGAGGCCCCTAATGGGTCTACCCCTTACAATACTAGGCGGAGTCCCTCATTCAGGGATCCCGTTGGTCGAGACCGCTACACAAGTCCGCCGAACCAGGGCCTGTTGGGCCGATAGTTCCTGGCAGCTGAGCAGGGCCGCCTCCCAGTCCTCTCGGGTAGGGGAAGGGGTGATTGGGGGGAGAAAAGGGTTTTTTCTGCATGCCCAAACCATGTGGAAGGTGTCGGCCACCTCCCCACAGAACGAGCAGCGGCCGTCAAAAGAAGGATTAAAGTGCTTGAGAACCGCCCAGCACAGCAGGGTGTTTGTAAAGAGCCTGAGGAAAATTTGTTCGCCAGCTTTACCCAGTCCATTCATAGGAACTGGGTATCGCCGGTGCTCGGCACGATAGTGCTCAGTAATTTCTTTAAAAGAAAGGAGAGGGCTGTGATCTGGGTTAAGCTCCTCCCAAGGGACGCCTGGTGCCCGGTGAGTGAGTGCGCGGGCTGCCTCATGGGCGGCTTCGTTACCTGGCATGTATTGGTGGCCGGGGACCCATATGATTGAGCGATGAGTTGGATCGCCGTCGCGAGTACTGCGGTGTAAGATTTCTTGAGCGAGTGGAGTGATCCAACCGAACTCAAAGTTACGACAGGCTCCGCGAGAGTCTGTGAGGATGAATTTAGAGTCGGGATGGGAGGCTGCGAGGGCGATCGCCACCTCCTCCGCATGCGTTGAGTTGGGTGCTCTGAACGAGAGGCCGTCCACCTGTTTTCCGACGTGTATGACTGCAGCCGTGTACCATTCCCCCCTGGAGCGGTAGGGTCCTACAATGTCGACGTAAAAGACGTGTTTTTTTGAGCCATAGTGGCGGAGCAGGGCATTCGCCCGCGCCTGGCGCCGGCCATTGTGGTCCTCCTTGTTCATCTTAGTCGGAAGGGGTCGAACGTAGAGGGCGCTTCTCCACAGTTCTGGCACTCGAACCCGTTCCATGGTATGGTGATCATGCCTGATATGTAACTGGTCCAAGAGGCGGCGACCGGACGCGGTCTGGGCGAGACGCGTGTATTGGTTAACGAGATGCGCCTCGCGGAGTTCTCGATAGGTGTTCACCACCCCCAACGCGAGGAGTCGCGCGTTGGAAGTAGATATCGGGAGGTCGAGGGCTCTCTTGAATATTTTGCGGAGTACAATCTCCAAGTGATCTTCGTCATGTTTCCGTAAGCGGAGGTCAGGAGTCGAGTACAATACTAGACTAGTTACGAAGGCATGTGCGAGCCGCATCGCATCCTTACTTCGCAACCCTCCTCGCTTTTTGGAAACGCGGCGAACCATTCGGCCCACCTGGTCGCCGACTTTGCGGAGTTTGGCAAGAGTTGTGTCTGCCTTACGATGTTGATTAATGAAGAGACCGAGTATTCGTAGCTCCTTCGCTTCACGGATGGGGCCGCTTGCGAGAGAAACCTGAACGGAGATTTTGCATTTCGGAGAAGATCGAATATGCACAAATTCAGAGTTGGACGGGGAACACTTGAGGCCGCAGTACGTGGCATAGTGGTCAACTATGCTCGCCGCTGCTTGCAGGCATTCCTCCATCTCTCCTGTTTCCCGTAGTGGCCCAGATGGTGATGTCATCGGCGTACAGCGCATGCTGAACACCGCCGGCAGCCGCCAGCTGTGCCGGGAGGTACATCATAGCAATGTTAAAGAGAAGCGAGGACAACACAACGTCTTGTGGTGTGCCCCGCGTTCCCATCTCAAACGGGCCGTACTCGGTCTCTTGTATACGTATATAGGCCAAGCGGTCTGTTAAGAAATCTCTGATGTAATTGAATGTACGAGGACCACAGTTGGTCTCGCTAAGGTGCTTTAGTATGACGCCGTGTTTTACATTGTCAAACGCACCCTTGAGATCGAGTGCTAGGACTATTTTGTCGTTGTGTGGGTTTTCTATGGGTTCGAGAACCTCGTGATGAAGCTGTAAGAGGATGTCTTGTGCGGACTTACTGGGTCGGAAACCGAACATGGTGTCGGCAAAGGAGCTCTTGCTCTCGAGATATTCTGAGAGGCGGTCACGGACCATCGTTTCCACCAGTTTTCCTACGCATGAAGTGAGGGAGATGGGCCGGAGGTTGTCTTTGTTTACCGGTTTCCCCGCCTTTGGGATAAAGGTTACCAATGATGTCTTCCAATCCGGTGGCAACGAAGTGTCCCCCGTCCAAATGGCGTTAATATATTCGAGTAGGGTTTCGTATGCCCGATCCCTCCCGGGCGCCGTCCCCCTGCGCATTTTGGCAAGAGCCGCGCGAAGGTCGTGAAGCTGGAAAAGTTGATCCAGTTCCGGATTATCGCAGCCTGCATACGAACAATCCTGCCCGCGCGGGTCTTGATCCTGATTGAGGTATTGTGAGCGCAAGGTGTTCGTTAGCTGCTTCGTGTTTCCTTGAAAGTTGTGTATCGCGCGATTGATGTGTTTTTGGGTTTCCGAGCGTGTTTGTGTAAGGTCTATGAGACTCCTGAAGAGCCGCCAAGTGTTGCGGCTGGACATCTACCTTGCTGCGCTGTTGCATCGATCTACCCAGTTAGTGTCTGCGAGCTGCGCAGCATACTCGGCAGCCTGATGGGTGAGGTCAGAGATTAGAGCGCGGAGTTTACGGTTGTGTTTCTGCCGCCGCCATCGCTTAGTGAGGCTGCGGCGAGCTTCCCAGAGGTGCCTTAGGTGGTTATCCACGTCAGGTGCACGCTCCGTAAGCTGGATATGCTTTTCTTGTGAACGGAGTGTTTGCATGAGTCCGTGTGCCCAAGTGTAGTAGTCCTGTTCCATGAGAGAAGTTACTGGAAGGACCGGGTGGAAAGCGTTCCAGTCGGGAAGTTTGGCTTGCGCAAGGGGCCGACGTAAGGACCGAGTGTAAATGACAGTGTTCAATATGCAGTGGTCGCTACCGAGGGTGTCCTCGGTGTTGATCCACTCTGCGTGTTGGATGTGTTTCACGAGGGTAAAGTCGGGGCAGGTGTCCCGAGTGACGGAGTTCCCTACACGTTTTGGGTGGACCGGGTCGTTTAGAAGAGTGATGCCCAGCGTAGATATAAGTTCCGCCAACTTCCGACCACGCGTCTCTTCCTTGTAATAACCCCAAATGAGACAGGGCGCGTTAAAATCGCCCACTATCATGAGGGGGTCGCGACCCGCGATCCTTAGCGCTGCGCTAAAGGTGTTAGAAAAAGTTGTTTTTGAGTTTCGGGGGGCAGTAGATATTAAGTATGTGTGCGGGGTTATCTGTTCGCCGCAGGAGGAGGACAGAGACCATCACGTACGAATATTCTAGATTTAGGTCGAGACCAACCTCCAGCGCTGTGTAACCCTTATGAACTAGGATACAGGTGAACGGGTCTCGTTGAAAAGTGTTATAGCCCGTGAGCTTAACCGCATCTCCGGTTTCTTGCAACGCAAGGACTGCGGCGGGGTGTTCGAGGTTGTCAATGTACGCCCTTAAGTGGGCGCGTTTGGTCCTGTTTTTGAAACCCCGACAATTCCATTGCACAAGGGAAAAAACTTGCTGTCTTTGCGGGGGGCGGCGCCCTTTAGGGTGTTGGTTGGGAGGGGACGCAGCCATGTTGATTTGAAGGGAGACTGCCTTGGAGAGCCGGCACAGGTTCCGTCACCTGCGGCTGGATCTGTTCCGGCTCTTCCTTGAGTTCGGTTAGATCGATGGGGCGGTTGAATATTGATGGGCGGTTTGCGTCTTTGAGGGGCCCCATCCGGCGTAGGAGCCTGGGCTTTGACTCCAGCCACATCTTAATATTGGCCGTCACGGTGGCCGTAACCGTGGCCGTGACTGACTTGAACAGGTTTTCTTGAATTTGGCCGAAATTTGACATCTGAGTCGCTAATGCGGCAAGGGCGTTTTCGAGGGCGGTGAAACGCGTGTCAGAGCTAGATGGTGTCGGGTCCACCGGCACTTGTTGCATCGGTTCCGGAGCTACCTGGGCAATAGGCGAGGAGGACCGAACCGTTTCTAGCGCACAAATTTTGGCCACGAGTTTAGAATTTTGAGCCCGGAGATTTTCGAGCTCACGGCGGAGGTCCGCAACCTCAGAGTTAAGGGTGGGAGGAGGAGGAAGGGTTGGTGGGGAAGAAGGCAGGGGAATGCGGGGGGACGGAGGAGGCCCGTCTCGGCTGCCTACCTTTGGCTGTGATGTCTTCTTTGGTGAGCCAAGCGGACGGCCCTCGAGAGGCGGAAAATCCCCGTTCTGGAATACGGGTGCGCCTGGATCACATGACTACTTTTGGCCTGTTGATGAAGGGGACTTGGAGGAAGACAGCGCACCACAAGTCTGGCCATTAAGCGTGGAAGTGGCAGCTGGCGGACGTTGGGTTCGAGCTGCCAGTGACTTCCCTTGAATCATCGACGCAAGACCATTGAGCCCCATTCAAGCGCGGAGGTGGCAGCCGTCAGACCTCGGGTCTGTGCTGCCGTGGACTTCCCTTGAATCACCGACGCAGGCCTACTGCGTCCCTTTTGAGGTCGCAAGAGGCAGCAGAAGGATCGAGGGTCCTTGCTTCCAAGGCTTCCTTGGATAGGCTGCACAAGCCTACGGAGGTTTGGAACGCCGCCGACAGGACCTGGCTACGGTTTTCCTGCTGCAGCTGCCCAGTTCTTGGGGGCGGCTGACAGGAGTTCGTCAGCGTCTCCCGTGTGCATCTCCGTTCCTCACCTCCTGGCTCTCTACCACCACTTCCTTGGACGCATCGCAAGTCGCCAACCCGCGTCCGTGCTACCTGCAAGGCATTTCCGCTCCACCTGGGACGCTTTGTATCCGGTGAACTCACTCCTTTTTATCTGTAGTGTTGTACGCGTGCCTAGGCGTGTTTTCCTTGGTGTTTTCGTTTCTCTTATTCCCTCCATTCCTTTAACGTATAAACACGGCTTCGTGTTGTTTTGTTTGGTTCATTTGTTTTCTTCTTCGAACCTGCTCGCGAAAGCGTTCCACTCCAGCCGTCGAGGACGCGTCCCCCAATTCGCGACACCCTGTCACGCTCCTTTCCAGGAGTTGTGGAGTCGTCCGAGGGCTGCGGTTCGGACTTGCAGAAACGCGAATGTTCCGGTGCCCGCATAACTGCTGCCCACTTTGCCGAAGGAATAAAAATTCCATTCCCGAGGTGGACCTGTATGCAATAATCACAAATACATACCCCAGTAGCACAAACGGCCGGGCTCTGAATTGCGGGACGTCGTGGGCCCAGACAAACCAGGCGTCTCATGACGCCTTGCCCTGAGCATTGGCAATGCCCCGTAGCGTGAATCCACCTCACACCTTACGTATTTCAATCAATATTGTTTTACAAATTAGCGTCGTAACATTGTCGGTGTGTAGACAGGTTGCTCGGACGATTCCAATGCTTGCGTGGTCATCCTCCTTTATTTACGGCACTTTCCGCAGCATCGATGCGATGAGTGATGCTTGTTCAAGGCCTTCAGCCGCTCCCCCCTCAGAACGCTTATCGCTGATTGCTCTCGGACGTATACGCCATATGCCTCTCTAAAGAAAGAATACAAACCATAAAACTAATTTCAGTCGTGTTATCACGAAGGACAAGCAAGTTCAGTATGTAACTGAAAGAAAATTTTGCGGTATTTCGTCTCTCTACGCTGTGCAATATACAAATTGCTAGTTAAAAACACACTGATCAGTTTGAACGTTTCTTTTCACGCCGAGCATGTAACCGAGACAGAGGCAGTACTCAGAGAACAGAGTGATTTGAAATGCGTACTTACGTCGTAGCAGCATAGTCAAGGGTTCGACAGAATCCCGTCTGGCGACTGAGAGACATAGTGGTAAAATAAAACATACACTCGTCCTAGTAGCACGACGTCGCCGTCATAAAATGCGCCTTCACCGCTGTGGCCTCCACCGCTCAAATGTCAGTAAATATTACTGTTCACCACTCACGTCTTTCGGAGCGAAGTCATTTATCACTGAGAGAAGGACGGTAGGGTTCCACCATACTTGCACTGGACGTACGCATGGAAGCCGATGTCATCGCCGATCGTGGATCGATCAAGCCAACACGAGGAAAGCCGCAAACAACTGTGTAACACAAATTCAACGAGGACGAGCGAGTGGAAGCATGTTTTTCAAGCTCCCTTCATTGCCTTACACTCAACCCAACCGCAGGAGACAAGAAAAACCTGTTCCGAAGCAACGCAGGAAAAACCGGGGAGCACCGCACAGTGACCGGGCACAGTGAACAAGTAGAATCGGAACTCCTCGTCACTTATGGAAGCGTCGAGGGGAGGCGTGGTGGGGAGGGCGGCTTAAAATGCTTGGTAGTGGGTTGTTGAGTCCCCTCCGCGCCATTTCTGGGTTGGGGGGCTGGTAGGAACAGGACAGACACAGAGGAACCCTCGGGGAAGGAACAAAAGCCGGCAGTAAAAACAGGGATGAGCAGGTTTTTTGGTGCGGCCGGACCCACGAAAAACAGAGAATGCGGTGGTGAGAGGAAAGAAAAAACTTTTGTTCTCTCGAGCGCTGTACATACTTTTTCGCTAACCCGAAGCGTTGCCCTTTAGGGAACAACCCAAGATACCGGCCGGCTCCGTTGAATTAACCTTTTCATGTTCGTCGATAGAAATGTTCTGGGCGATTTGTGATTAGTATCTCTTCCTGATAGTGAAGGGTGGGGCCGCTCGCGATGGCGCGTGGACAAGTTGCGTTATCAATGGACGATCACTTCAGTTCAGTTCAGTTTATTACCTTAGAGACCCCCGTAGGGGTATTACATAAGGCGTGGATTATACAAAAAAATAAGTACAATGGTTGCCATGTGGGTTCAACATACAATATGATCTGTTAGTGCTTTGGAAAAGTTGGATGGGCAGGTGATAGCGGCGATGCTGTGGGAAAGGCCGTTCCAATATAATGCTGCTCGGGGGAAGAAGGAGGCAGCGAACGTGGTCGTATGGGTCCGAGGCCGGGCAACTTGAAGAATATGGCCAGTGCGATGCGATATGGGAGCTGGGGATTTGATATAGCCTGCGTAACCGTTGGTGCTGTAAAAGAACTAATGAAACAGGTTTAGGCTGGCAATGGGGCGACGAGTAACAAGGGTTGATAAGGGGGATTCTGCTTTTAAAGACGACACGCTGACTTGGTATGAATTGGTGTTGTGGATGAATCTAGTAGCACGGTTCTGGACGGATTCGAGGGCATTTATGAGGTATATTTGATGTGGATTCTATATGGGGGATGCATATTCTAGTTTCGTTCTGATTAGCGATTGGTAAGCCAGGAGTTTAACTTGTTGGGGAGCGTGACGTAAGTGGCGTTTCAAAAAGCCTAGTGTTTTATTCGCGGATGATATTACATTAGAAATATGTGTGCGCCAAGATAAATCATAAGATAGCGTGACTCCTAAGTACTTAAATGAGTTAACTGCTTCTATTGGGATTTGAGCTATATTGTACGAAAAGATAAAAGGTTTAGTGCGACGAGTGAAGGATACAATCTTGCATTTCTGAGGGTTAAGTGTCATTATCCAGAGGTCGCTCCATTTCTGAACGTTAGTTAGGTCAGTCTGGAGGGTTTCGTGGTCGGAAGAGTTATTAATAGTACGATAAATGACGCAATCATCTGCGAACATACGAATGTGACATGATACGTGAAGGGGCAAGTCGTTAATGTATATTAAGAATAATAACGGTCCGAGCACTGATCCTTGGGGGACGCCCGAGGTTACTGGAATGTAATCAGAAAATTCGTTATTAACTATGACAAATTGGGTTCGATTTGTTAAAAATTCCTTAATACAGTTTAGAATGCTAGGGTGAATATTTAGGTAAGAGAGTTTAAGTAGTAATCTGTGGTGTGGTACTTTGTCAAAGGCTTTTGCGTAATCTAAAAAAATAGCATCAATCTGTTGGTTGCACTCAAGGTTAGCATGTAAGTCATGGACAAATGTAGCCAGTTGTGTCTCACAGGAAAGTTTTTACGGAAGCCATGTTGTGATGAATGAAAGAAATTGTTGGAATCAAGAAAGTTCATGACTTGAGAATAAATTACATGCTCCATGATTATGCAAGGAATGCTTGTTAGGGAAATGGGTCGATAATTTAAGTGCGAGTTTTTGTTACCAGACTTGAAGATTGGGACGACCTTTCCCACTTTCCAGTCATCCGGTATGTTACCTGAAGAGAGAGACTGAGAGTACAATAGTGATAAGTAGGCCGCGGAAATGTGCATAGTATTTTTCAGAAATTTCGAGTTAATTTCATCGATCCCGGCTGATGACGTTAGCTTGATATTTTCGATACGAGATGATATACCATCTGCGAAGAAAGAAACTGGATCCATGGTTGACGCTGTGAAGGAACTTATGAAGGCGTTAACAAGTAAATCACACTCTTTCGCAAAAACAGTTGAAAAGGCTCTATTGAAAATGTCAGCACATTCACATTCGCTGATGGTTTGGCCCATATCGTTAGTAAGAACGATTGTACGTGTATCCTGCGGGTTTACTACGTGCCAGAATTTTTTAGGATTGTGTATTAGCATATTTGGCAAGTCAGAGTGGAAAAAGGTTTGTTTTGCGTTGCGGATAGCAGCAAGGTAATCAGCTTCGGCAGTGTAGTATTTTTCCCATGATGCTTGGCTTGGGTTCCGCTTTGCTGCCCAATAGTGACGCTTTTTCTTGTTTTCCAGGCGTTTCAGGGCCGTAGTAAACCACGGTTTTTGCTGGTTACCACGGAAACTAGCCACCGGAATGTATTGTTTGTTAGTTCGTGAACTTTGGCCCTGAAAATTGTCCACTTTTCGTGAAGAGACTTTTTGTGGAAATCGGTTTTATAAGTTGGAAAAAAAGCAGTTAGTTCTTCATTTATTGCTTGAAAATCACCTCTTTCATAAAGACGAATTGCCGCCGCGGTGGCTAAGTGGTTATGGTGCTCGGCTGCTGGCCCGAAAGACGCGGGTTCGATCCCGGCCGCGGCGGCTGGAATTTCTTTGGAGGAGAAATTCTAGAGGCCCGTGTACTGTGCGATGTCAGTGCACGTTAAAGAACCCCAGGTGGTCGAAATTTCCGGAGCCCTCCACTACGGCGTCTCTCATAGCCTTAGTCGCTTTGGGACGTTAAACCCCATAAAATCAGAATCGAATCATAAAGACGAATTGTTTTCCTGGAAACTTGACGAAGCATGTTTGTAAAACTGAAGGTAGCATGAATGACTTTATGATCACTTATTTCCCTTAGGTATGTAATACTTGTTGCGCTATCAGGGCTGTTGGTTAATATCAGATCTAGAGTGTTGGCGGAATTCTGAGCAATGCGCGTTGGCTCTAATATTAGCTGAGTAAGGTTTAAGTTAAGACAGACATCGACAAAATTTTTTGCTTCTGAAGAATTTGTCATGGAGGTGTGGTTACGCCAGTCAATAGTGAGAAAATTGAAATCACCAAAAACAACAATATCTGCGTTAGGATACGATGATGTCAGTTCACTGAACACATTGTTTAGTTTGTAGGAAAAGTCCGGATCATTTTGCGGGGGCCTGTAACAGACTCCTATCAGCACAGTCCGGGGGGCGGCGTGGCAGAGCAGCCATAGCAGTTCTAAGTTAGAATCTATATTGATTAAGGATGCTGGAAACTGCTGATGTGCGGCTATGAGTACGCCACCGCCACGGGCTCTCTCCCGGTCTTTACGTTAAACTGAAAAGTTGGGCAGCGCGGCTAAAATTTCGGTGTCACTGATATTGTCTGTTAGCCACGCTTCCGTAAGAATGAGAAGGGTGCTGTTGGTTGATAAGACAAGACTAGATACGATCTCCTGTTTCGGTAAAAAGCTTCGTATGTTAGTAAATACTGCAGATAATGTAAGATTATTTCGGGGGGTGTGCTGTCCGGGAGTTGCTGTAGAGCGAGTAGAGTGTGATTGCTATGACACTTCTTTTACCATTTCCGTCAAGTCGTCGAATATGTACTGCTTCGGGCTTATATACAGTGTTTTAAAGCGCAGTGCGTACTTAACAGATGTTTCTTTCGCGAAACGTAGTAGGCGTTTGCGTGCCTTACGGATAGAATGTGAAAAGTCTTCTCCTATGCTGTAGTCGGTGTCTTTTTGTTTCCGGGCGTTTTTTAGGATGGATTCTTTTGTCTTATGGAAAGTGAATTTAACGATAATGGGTCGACATCGTTCATTTGAGTGACGGTCAAGACGATGTGCTCTCTCTATTTCTTTTGGGTCTATGGTGATGTCCAAATTTTCACTGCAAAAGCGGGTGACCAGTTCTTCAGACTCAGAGGACGTTTCCTTTGAGCTAATATCAAGTAAGCCATAAAATAGCAGGTTGTTGCGGCGCGACCAGTTTTCGGCATCGTTTACTCTGGATTCGAGGTTACTGATTTGGCTCGCCGACGTGGCGGCATCAGTCTTAATGGATTCAACTTCTGTTTTAAGTGATGCGAGGTCCTGATAGTGGGTTTCTAATTCGGTAATGCGCTTACTTAATTCGGTGATCGATTTGTCTGTCGCCACTAACCTGCTACTGAGGTCTTTTGCTTCGCTGATTAACGTGCTTTGGCCCGATGTTAGTTTCTGTAGTTCTGCAAGTATGGCGGCAGTGTCAGGACCAGGGTTAGTTTCTATGTCACCAGATTGCATAAGCAACTAATGGACAACAGCAAAGCATTCAACGACAATACAAGTACAGCACTGCGGGCTCGGCAGCTGAATTAAGAAGTAGTTGCTCGATTTCTTTGCAAAAAGAGAGTATGATTTTCTAACCTGCATTGCGAAGACAAGAGGGTTACTCGTCCGCGCAGTGGCACAGCTGCCGAGCCCACAAGGCGCCGCGGTCCACGGGCGATCTCTTATAGGTGGAGAAAAACATGATGTCTGCGGCGATTGTATTTCCCACGACGAAAGGATGGTCCCAGAGCCAGGTGGTGGCGAAATCCAGGTAAACGTGACGTTAGCCGCTCTTATGGAATAGGTATCAGCTTCATGACTGCCGTAGTGATGACGATAACGTGGCCGCACGTCGACGCTGGCAGCAGCCAGAACAGGCAACAGCACATGTGTGGACACAGGAAGGAGCACCTGCATGGCGAAGACAAGAGCGTTACTCGTCCGCGCAGTGGCACAGCTGCCGAGCCCACAAGGTGCCGCGGTCCACGGGCGATCTCTTATAGGTGGCGAAAAACATGATGTCTGCGGCGATTGTATTTCCCACGACGAACGGATGGTCCCAGAGCCAGGTGGTGGCGAAATCCAGATAAACGTGACGTCAGCCGCTCTTATGGAATTGGTATCAGCTTCATGACTTCCGTAGCGATGACGATAATGTGGCCGCACGTCGACGCAGGAAGCAGCCAGAACAGGCAACAGCACATGTGTGAACACAGGAAGGAGCACCTGCATGGCGAAGACAAGAGGGTTACTCGTCCGCGCAGTGGCACAGCTGCCGAGCCCACCTGCCCAGCTGCCGAGCCCACGAAGAAGCGCAAAGAACTCCTGCATGAAAACAAAGAATTTTCTGTCTTCATCGATGCGTCGCTACAGACTGCTGCTAGCGGATATGAAGAAAGCTGGTGCAATGAACGCGACAGTAACAAACCTTTTGCAGCCTATGGCGCTGTCGCCGGAGGCTCGCCATGTTCATCAACCAGTCGTGAAGTCCATGCGCCACATGTTGCATGCAGACGACGAAAACGCTTGCAGTGCTGGCGTAATTCAAGTGCATTGAAACAAGCAAGAAACCTTATGCTGTCGGCATTCTCCGTAGCACACCAGAAAAAAATAAAATGCGATAAACGCAAAAGAAGCACGAACAAATCTCAGAAGCGGGTTCCTTTTTTTTTACGACGTTCAAAGAGCAGCCCTTCATCAGAGTGAAATATACAAGGTCTTGCTATTTGGGTACGCTTAACCCTTTCACCTTTGAATTAGGATATGCAGGCTGGCTAAATGTGAGAATTTCAACTCTTCCTGTGGAGAACTAATGTACTTTGGGCTGTCGATAGGTGTTGCTCGGCCACTCGCTAATGGCGCATGACAGTTTTGCACTCTGAAGCCCAGAGTAATCTGCGCATTACTTAAGAAGGCTGCTGGCGGATATATACTAGTCGTTTGCCCGCACGCAGCCACCCTGGCTTTGTCAGGGTGCTCCACGGGAAGCCAATATGACGGTTGGCCGCAATTCACCTTCATGCAGCCCTCGTCTTTCATGCACAAACTGCACGTTTTGCCACTGCGCTGCGCACACTTAGCCTTTTTCTTAGCCCTTTCAACAAAACAGTGTATGTGTTGATTACCGCACTAATAAGCATGCTGCCCCCCCCTCTCCCTAAAAAATATCCGCTGCCGTACAACAGTCAATCTGCAGGCCTGCAGGAAAACGTCTACACACTATATCGACGTGCGTAGCTGTTCAGACGTCCATGTACCATAGTGACGTCTGTGGCTTTTTTGACTTACGAGTGTATTTTGTAGTTTTTTTTTGTGTTCAATCAGTTACCTATTTACACCTCATCAACAAACTTCTACCCTGGCAACATTGTATCACAGACTACCTGTCACAATCCTACTTTCACGTATTTACTTTAAGATGTACGACAATATAGTGCGTAAAATTGGCGGACACTTTTTGATAACGGGACAGAGCCATATTGTCACGTTGTAGTGACGGCAGTCCAGCGGTCAGGAAGACAACAGAAATACTTGCAAACGAAGCTCTTTATTTGGGCTGACTTGCGCCCGCAAAAGACCTGAATCACTCGGTGGCGGCGTAAGCAACAAGCGTGCTCGTCAATCGTCGATCTACGAATGTCCGCTGCTCGCGGCATCGTTCAATTTAAAGCCGGCAAGGAAACTTCGCGATAACAGGTCGAGATCATCTACAATAATCTAGAAACAAGTAGATGCAGCTGTTCATGGCTTCGAACCATCGAGATTAGTCCTGTCGGTTTTGGCGTCACGAACAAAAGTGATACTAACCCTTTCCTGCAGCCTTGAGCGTGAAAGAACAAACACTACAACGATACGTGGCATTACCCCCCTTCCAAAGAAGCATCGTCTCGATGCTTTAAAATCAAAATAAACACGGAGAATGAAAACTTCGAGTCCTTTTGCGTTCATAATATGGGTTCAGGCGTACGACATGTACGACTTCCGGGCGTGTGCGGCGTCGCTGAGATGATGTCGTGCCGTCGGGGATGACTTCATAGTGGAGGTCAGCGATGCGACGGAGAACCCTGTACGGACCAAAGTAGCGTCGCAGCAACTTTTCACACAATCCACGGCGGCGAACTAGCGTCCATATCCAAACACGATCACCTGGCTTGTAATGCGTCTCTCGTCGGCGCAGATTGTAGCGTCGGGCGTGGGTGTGCTGCTGGTCTTGAATGCGAAGCCGCGCAAGTCTTCGGGCTTCCTCGGCGCGATGAAGGTAGGCGGTGACGTCGAGGTTGTCTTCTTCGGAAACGTGCGGGAGCATTGCGTCGAGTGTTGTCGCGGACTTCCTGCCGTATACCAGCTGGAATGGGGTAAACCTGGATGTCTCCTGGACGGCAGTATTTTAGGCGAAGATCACGTAGGGCAGAATGGAGTCCCACGTCTTGTGTTCGGCGTCGATGTACATGGAGAGCATGTCTGCGATAGTCTTGTTCAGACGCTCTGTGAGTCGGTTGCTTTGTGGATGATAGGCAGTGGTCCTCCGATGGCTTGTCTGGCTGTAGTTTAAAATGGCTTGCGTCAGCTCCGCTGTAAACGCCGTTCCTCTGTCTGTGATGAGCACTTCCGGGGCGCCGTGTCGGAGGAGAATTTGTTCGACAAAAATTTTGCGACTTCTGTTGCGGTACCAATAGGCAACGCTTTTGCTTCGTCGTAGCGACTCATGTAGTCGGTGGTCACGATGATGCATTTGTTACCCGATGATGAAGTCGGAAAGGGGCCTAGGACGTCCATCCCAATTTGCTGAAAGGGCTTAGTTGGAGGTGGTCTAGGGTTCAGGAGTCCGGCTGGTCTAGTCGGAGGCGTTTTGCGTCGCTGACACTCGCGGCACGTTTTCTCGTAATGGGAAATATCGGCAGCTAACCGCGGCCATTAGTACTTCTCCTGGATGCGGTGCAACGTGCGAGCACTACCGAGATGTCCTGCAGTCGGCTCATCATGGCATGCCTGCATAATTTCTTGCCTGAGATTTTTGGGCACGACAAGAAGATGCACTGTCCTGTTGGGCGCGAAGTTCTTCTTCAGAAGGACATAATTGTGAACAACGAAGGACGACAGTGTGGGCTCGGTAGCTGTGCCATGTCGCAGCCTCCTCATCCATTGGTTTTCGCTACGCAGGTGCTCGCGCCTGCCTTTGCCTACATCTTCCCAGCCATCTTCGACACCTCGTGGCTTGTTCTACCAGACCCAGAGCAGCCGTTCTGCGCCGGGTACAACGGACCATTCGGTTTAAGCAGCGCAGATGCGTCGGTGAAAAGAGCACTCCCTTCCTGGACCCTCGACATCGGATGGCAAGCGCAACCGCCAGCGACAACATCGACCCTGCCAACATATAAAGAGCACCGCCTTCCGCCCGCGCTCTGTGGGCTCGGTAGCTGTGCCATGTCGCAGCCTCCTCATCCATTGGTTTTCGCTACGCAGGTTAGTCCATCATACTGCCTTTTTTCTAAAAAATGTAGTGACCGTTGCCTGGTACATTTTCCGAGCCTGCAGTGTTGCATTTCTATTGCTGGTGAATGCTTTTCTGTTGTGAAATCTCTTCTTCTTTTGTCCGGAGATGTTGAGATGAACCCTGGTCCGGACAAACTTGATAGTGTTCTTGCTGAACTCAAGAAGTTGTCAGCCGGTCAAGGCCAAATAATCGCGGATGTACAGGACCTTAAAGGTCAGATGCGTTCTGTCGACCAAACCATTTCCGACCTGAGCAAACGCCTAGCAGACCTGGAAAGCCTCTTTCAGGACATTGCTACCCTAAAATCTGATCTAGAATCCGTCAATTCCATTGCCGCCGGGACAGCAGCTCTTGTTACTAACCTTGAGGCCCGAATAGACGACACAGAAAACAGATCACGCCGCAACAACCTGATATTCTATGGCCTTCCAGATTCCAATCCCCGCGAATAATTCATCGAATCTGAAGAAATAATAATTAAGCACTGTAAGGATAAGTTAAAGTTAACCTTAGAGCCCAGTCAGATAGAGCGTGCCCATCGCTTGGAACGCCATAACGAGGACCGCCAACGGCCAATTATAGCAAAATTCGTCTCCTTCAAAACCAAAGAAACTATCCTTTCCAAAGGTCCTATGCTGAAAGACACGAACTATAGCATTGGAGAAGATTTTACCCGCTCTGTTCAAAAAGCCCGCAAACATCTTGTCGCATTTGCAAGAGCAGAAACCGGACCATTTTCTTTGCGGTACGAGACCCTATTTCTCGGCAAAAAACGCTACACTTTTGATGCTGACACCGAAATGGTGAAAGAAATAGCATAGCGCTCACCGCACAGTCGTCACTTATCTAATCCTCGCCATACCTCTCCTCGACAGAATATTTCTTTTTCGGTTATCTATACTAATATACGCAGTCTTCTTTCAAAGTGCGATAGTGTATCCAGCCTTGTATCTTCAACAGGCTCTAACCTGCTTGTGCTGACGGAGACTTGGCTGACCGAAAATGTGGGCGACACTGAAGTTCTGTGCAACTTACCTAATTTTAACCTTTTCCGTGCCGATCGCAAAGGCCCCCGAGGAGGAGGCGTCCTTATCGCTAGCAGCAATCAACTACAGTGTTCCCATATTAACATCCAATCTGACCTCGAAATATTACTGCTGCTTTGTCGCGCCACGCCAGTGTCTATACTAATTGGTGTTTGCTATAGGCCCCCCCACAATAACCCCGAATTTCCTCGAAAGCTGCACAACATTCTGAACCAACTTACAACAAAACACCCTAATGCACACGTGCTCCTTTTTGGAGATTTTAACTATCCTGACATAGATTGGAATAACCCTTATCAGCCTATTTTTAGACAGCATGAATCACAGGAGTTTGTAGATGTGTGCTTAAATTTTAATCTTACTCAATTAGTAACCCAGCCTACACGCATCGCCGGAGACACCGCAAACATTCTTGACCTTATACTATCTAGCCACCCCGAATGCCTCAACTCCATTACTTATCTCCGGGAAATTAGTGATCACAAAGTCATCCATGCGTCTTTTACCTTCACTCCAACAATAAAAGAAACTTCCAAAAAAACAATCACCCTTTATAACAAAGGTAACTATGAGGCTATAAACAGGGCGTTGGAAGCTTATTTCCCATCTTTTCAGCACTCTTTCCCGGAACAAACCATCCACGAAAATTGGTCGATGTTTATCCATAAAATCAACGAACTTACTAACAAATATGTTCCCAAATGCAGCTTCCGCGCAACCAAACAGAAACCATGGTTTACCAAGGCTCTAGGAAGACTAGAAAACAAAAAGAAACGCTTGTTCCGCAGTGCTAAACAGACTGGAAATGACTACGCATGGGAAAAATATTACGCAGCGAAAAGACATACCTGGTCACAGTAAAAAACGCTAAACGCTCATTTTATCATACTGACCTTCCCAACATACTTAAAGATAACCCGACTAAATTCTGGCAGCTTTTAAATCCGCAATCTATACGCGCTATTACCTTAACTGATGATTCCGGGCGTGCTGTTTCCGATGTCGAGTGTGCTAACATATTTAATTCTGCTTTCGCATCAGTATTCACTCATGAACAGGAACAACCCCTCTTCAAGACAGCAAATGACGAAAGAAGTTTAATGCCAGCCGTTACTTTCTCTGAGGCCGGCATATCATGTCTCATAGATAAACTAAAACTGCCATCATCTGCCGGCTTTGACGAAATCAACACCAAGGTACTAAAAAACGTTAACCATACTTCTGCCAAATTTTTATGCCTGCTGTTCTCACAGTCTCTTTCTACAGGTGTCATACCCCATGACTGGAAAGTGGGGAAGGTCGTTCCGGTCCACAAGTCGGGTAACAAAGATTCACCACTTAATTACCGACCCATATCACTCACCAGCATATCATGTAAACTCATGGAACACGTCATTTATTCTTTAACAATGCACTTTCTGGATTCAAATAATTTTTTTCACTCATCACAGCACGGATTTCGCAAAGGATACTCATGTGAAAGTCAACTAGCACTTTTCGTTCATGACTTGCATGCCAACCTTGATGCTAACCTCCAAACTGACGCAATTTTTCTCGACTTCGCTAAAGCATTTGACAAGGTACCTCATAGCCACTTATTTCTGAAACTCTCTCGCCTAAACTTGCATCCCGACATACTAGCATGGATAAAAGAATTCTTAACTGACCGCTTCCAATCAGTCGTTGTCAATAACCAAATGTCTGACCTCCTACCAGTCTCCTCAGGCGTGCCCCAAGGATCCGTCCTTGGGCCACTCTTGTTTCTAATTTATATTAACGACCTACCTGAGAAATTAGATTGCCATATTCGGATGTTTGCTGATGATTGTGTTATTTACAGAACAGTCACTAACACCTTCGACCAACAATCCCTTCAAATTAATTTAACTCATGTGCAAGACTGGTGCAGTGAATGGCTAATGACACTTAACACAAGTAAATGCAAATATATGTCGTTCCATCGTCGCCGTAACCCTCTTCTGTTCCAATACAGCATATGTAACGTTCCTCTCGATCTTGTCCAATCATACAAATACCTTGGTGTTCATATTTGTCATGATCTTACATGGAATACGCATATTTCAAACATCATATCATCCGCCAACAGAACACTAGGATTCTTAAAGCGTCACCTACGCTCTGCACCTCACCATGTCAAGCTCCTCGCATACAAATCATTAGTCAGATCAAAATTAGAATACGCATCTCCCATCTGGTCTCCAAAGCAAGCATATCTCAGTAATTCAATTGAAGCAGTTCAAAACCGAGCAACTAGATTCATTCATTCATCGTATTCTTTTGATATCAGCATATCATGCCTAAAATCACAGTCCAGCCTACCTACCCTTGCTCATCGCCGCTACATTGCAAGTTTATGTTTGTTCCACAAGTTTTTTTACTCTGAGCTACGACAGGAACCCTACATCTGCGCACCACCACCACGCATCTCCCTCCGCACCGGCCATCAGCAGCAAGTGTCACGACCTCGCGCCCGCACCACTACATTTTCTTCATCATTCTTCCCCCGGACCGCGAACGACTGGAACGGCCTTCCCCGAGAGCTTGCTGCTATCACATGCCAATCATTGTTCATCGAAGAAGTCACGCGTGTACTTGCTCAGTGATAATCTTATATTTGTATAACTTTCAACTTATCTGTTAGTCATTCTGTATTTCATTTCTGTGTGCCCCACCCCTTATGTAATACCCTCTAACGAGGGTCTTTAAGGTGTTAAAGTGAAGTGAAGTGAAGACAGTTGGCGCTTGAACCCTCGTGGAGGCGATGCGGTCTTTCCTTTCAGATAAGCAACTAGGCTTTGCAACTCAGGATCCGAGCGCTGCTCCTGCGCGAAACTGCTCGCGCTTACCGGTCCTAAGAAAGCGTCGTCGTGTTCCCCTTCCGGTGCTGCGTCGACGGGGGCTCGGGACAAGATCCGCGTCGGAATGCTTGCGGCCAGATTTACAGACTACAGTTATGTCAAATTCTCGAAGACGCAAGCTCCAACGAGCAAGGCGGCCAGAGGGATCCTTCAAATTGGCGAGCCAGCACTGAGCATGGTGGTCGCTCACAACCTTGAATGGTCGTCCGTACAGGTAGGGTCGAAATTTGGACGTGGCCCAAATAATGGTGAGACATTCTTCTCGGTCGTCGAATAGTTGGCTTCGGCTTTCGACAGTGAACGACTTTCGTACGCGATAACTTTCTCCTGTTTACCATCTTTCTGAACGAGGACTGCTCCTAAGCTCACACTGCTTGCATCTGTATGAATTTCGGTTTCGGCGTATTCATCAAAGTGTCCGAGCACAGGAGGGGACTGTAAGCAACGCTTCAGCACTTTGAAAGCTTCCTCTTGCGGCGTTTCCCATTTAAAAGGCACGTCAGCCTTGGTAAGTTGGGTCAAAGGTTGAGCGATGCTCGAAAAGTTCTTGACGAACCGCTGGTAGTAAGCGCACAATCCAAGGAATCTGCGTATAGCTTTCTTGTCATTAGGCTGTAGAAACTCTGCGATCGCAGCCGTCCTCTGGGGGTCGGGGCGAACTCCATCCTTGCTTACGACGTGACCAAGGAACAGCAGCTCCTCGTAGGCGAACTGGCACTTCTCTGGTTTCAGTGGCAGGCCTGAAGACTTGATCGTTTCCAGCACCATCCAAAGCCTTCTGAGGTGGTCTTCAAAGCTTGAGGAGAAGACAACAACGTCATCTAAGTAGGCTAGGCAAATCTGCCACTTCAAGCCTGCGAGCACCGTATCCATTACTTGCTGGAACGTCGCTGGGGCAGAGCAGAGGCCGAAGGGCATCACCTTGAACTCGGAGTCCGTCTGGCGTGATGAACGCAGTCTTCTCGCGATCTCTTTCGTCGACTTCAATTTGCCAGTATCCGCTCTTCAGGTCCATCGCTGAGAAGTTCTTAGCGTTGCATAGCCGATCCAATGTGTCGTCGATGCGGGGGAGGGGGTAGACATCCTTCTTCGTAATGCTGTTCAGGCGGCGGTAATCGACGCAAAAGCGAAGGGTGCCGTCTTTCTTTTTCACTACGACGACTGGAGCTGCCCAAGGGCTCCTCGATGGCTGCATGACGTTGTCACGAAGCATTTACTCAACTTGCTTGCGAATAGCTTGGCGTTCTAGCGGCGATACGCGGTAGGGGCTCTGTCGCAAGGGTCGGGCGTGTTTGTCTGCGACAATGCGGTGCTTGGCAAGCCGGGTTCGTCGCACATTCGATGCTGATGAGAAGCAATCGCTGTACCTTTGAAGAGGACTGCGTATTTGGTCTTGTCTGCTCCGTGGTAATCCCGGGTCGATATCAAACGTTGGTTGATGGCCTTGGTCAGATGGTTCTACGGGTCGGTCGGGTAGGGCAAATATGTCTCTGATGTCTGCCAGCTCGTCGAGGAAAGCGATCGTCGTAAATGTGTTTATATGCCGGTATTCTTCGGTGAAGTTGGTTAGCAGCACCTGGGCTTGGCCATTTCGTATTTGGGTGACTCCCCTTGCGACGCCCAGTCCTCGATCAAGGAGTTACTGGGTGTTCCCCTCGACGAGGCCTTCGGCAGTTTCGATGACTCCTGTACCTATGCAGGCGACGACACTTGATCGGGGCGGCACGCTCAGTGCTTCGTCGAGGACGTTTAAGGGAACGCGATGAGTCGCTGTCGTCACTGCAGATATGGCTTTGCCCGTGGAAAGCTTGATCGACTTGAATCGTAGGTCGATGACTGCCCGATATTCATTCAGGAACTCCATTCCCAAAATCACGTCTCGCGAGCATTTCTGTAGGACCAGGAGGGTTGTAGCGTAGGTTCGCCCATTTACTCTAACTCTCGCGGTGCAGCGTCTTGACGGCGTAATAAGGTTACCACCTGCGGTGCGGATCAGCGGGCCATCCCAAGTTGTCACTTTCCTGAGTCGGACAGCGAATGGCCTGCTCATGACGGAGTAGTCAGCTCCCGTGTCGACCAAGGCAGTAACCGCGTGACCGTGGGCCGTAACTTCAAGGTCACTTGTTCGCGTTTTCGTGCTACACGTTGTCTTCGGTGTACGATCTCGGCTTCGTCGGGTAGTGAGGCTGCGGTGGGCGTACTCCGACGTTACTTCTATGGGCAGCAGTAAAGGCGTCAAGTCTGGCCGCGTCGTCGTCGGTGTTGTCGTCGAAGTTTTCGTCGAAGTTTTCGTCGAAGTTTTCGTCGAAGTTTTCGTCGAAGTTTTCGTCCAAGTTGTGTGCGTAGGTGTCGTCGGAGGTGTCGTCGGAGGTGTCGTCGGAGTTGTCGTCGGAGTTGTCGTCGGTGTAGGATCTTTGTCCTTGCACTTAGAAGCAACCTCACCTCTAGAGGCTGCTTTATTCAGTTTAACCTTCGGGGGCTAGGGTAGCGTCCATGCACCGCGTAACCTCTGTTAGGAGAAACAAAGCGCGGTGAAGATGGCGACGGGGAACGTGATAGGCGGCTCGGCGATGAGCATCCTTCCCGACGAAAAAATTCCTCGATTCCAGCTGGTCGCTGGCCGGGTCGGGGTCGTGGAGCGTCGTAAGAGAACCATCGGATTCCCAGTCTTCTGTATGGGCAGTGCCGGAGAACCTGACCGGCTTCGCCACAGTGGAAGCATAGTGGACGGCGCTGGTCGGGAGTTCTTCACTCGTCGCATTTCCTCGTCAGTGTGCGGCGCTCGTAGGACGGGCCGGTTGGGGCGAGAGGGCGGCGGTCCAACGCAGCTGGCTGTCAGCGATAGGGGCTTGGATCCCGTCGTCAAGGTGCAGGACGGCGCACTGCTGCGGCGTAAGTCATGACTGGGGGCTGCAGAGGCTGCGTGGATGATGGTGTCACACCCAAGGCCTGCTGAACTTGGCCCCGGACGACGTCAGTGAGCGAAATAAGCTGCGGCTGGGTTCCCGTTGGCAGCAATCGTCGGAGCTCTTCACGCACAACTTGACGTATAAACTCCCGCAGGTCCTTGTTGTTAACGGTGTCCAGGCAGCTTACTGAGAAAACGCGCTGCTGGTGGTCATACTGGCGGGCTCGGGGATCAAGAGTTTTTTCCATCGTGGATGCCTCTTCTACATATTCCGCGACGGTTTTCGGTCGGTTGCGGACGAGGCCGGCAAAGAGTTCCTCTTTGACTCCTCGCATGAGAAGCTTTACTTTTTCTTCTTCTTTCCTGTCTGCGTCGGCACGCCGGAAGAGACGCTTCATCTCCTCAGTGTACATTGCAACGGTGTCGTTTGGATGCTGTATGCGACACTGTAGCAGCTGCTGGGCTCTCTCCCTTCGCACGACGTTCGTGAAGACCTTCTGAAGCTGCTCCTTGAAGGTTTCCCAGTTCGTGAGGCTAGCTTCCTCATTCTCAAACCAGATTCTTGCTGGTCCCTCCAAGGCGAAAAAGACGTACCTAAGTTTCGTAGCATCATCCCAGTTGTTGAAGACAGCCACACGGTAGAACTGTTCCAGCCATTCTTCGGGGTCGGCGCCAGGCGAAGCGTCGAAGGTTGATGGCACTCGGGGATGTTGAAGAATGACTGGAGTCGTCGTCTGGGGCGAGCTCATGGTAGACGTTTCTGCTGGCTTTCGCTTCCGGGTAGGGTCCGGCAGAATCCCGAACTCACGTGCGTCCACTTGCAGGCGTCGGCTTGCGCGGTGGACTGGACTCAGGTCCTGCGGTAGATGACTCAGAGGGCTGGCGTCACGAGTTGTCGGGGGTGTCCGGAACATGGAACGCTGCCCCGCACATCCACCAGATGTCACGTTGTAGTGACAGCAGTCCAGCGGTCAGGAAGACACCAGTGGTGAATGCAGTACGGCGAACAGGAAAACAACAAGGGTGTATTCGAAGCGAAGCTCTTTATTTGGGCTGACTTGCGCCCGCAAAAGAACTGAATCACTCGGTGGCGGCGTAAGCAACAAGCGTGCTCGTCAATCGTCGATCTACGAATGCCCGCTGCTCGCGGCTTCGTTGAATTTAAAGCCGGCAAGGAAACTTCGAGTTAACAGGTCGAGATCATCTAGAGTAATCTAGAAACAAGTAGATGCAGCTGTTCATGGCTGTGAACAATCGAGATTAGTCCGGTCGGTTCTCGCTTCACGAACAAAAGTGATAACAACCCTTTCCTGCAGCCTTGATCGTGAACGAACAAACACTACAATGATACGTGGCAATATAATTCTCTCGCATTGATAAATATCGCAGAGCTCAAGCCATCGTGAGCTTTTTTATATAACTGTGGCCCCTCGGCAGTGAGCAGATCTACACAGCGTTGCATTACGTTGAACCGAACCTTTCTTACTCCAGGGCCGCCAGAAAAGCCTCCGCTATGACGTCACATAGCCGTAGCGTTTCTTACTCTATTGTGTTGCAATGAGAAAATCGTGAAATGCGAAAGCCTGGTTCTTGTAAAGCCGCTGACATTTCTCGCTGACATTTAGGCTCCAGATGGCGCACACGAGTTCCTGCTCTGCTGCTATTAAACTGAAAGGCGTTTGTGACTGAGGGGGTTCGAGGCGACAACTGGAACGTAAGGAAAGTATATTTCTGAACGCTACCCTACAACGCAGCCGCTTTGAAATCAAAGTAGCGGAAAAATTTAATGCAGAGGAATGTGCCTACAACTGAGAAATCGCCTTGAGTCCGCTGGTTGCAAGACACTAATGAGTGAGTACTTTACTTTTGCATAGTCTACGTTCGGAGCTGTCAGTTTCCAGTGTTTATGTACACAAAGCATTTTACGTGAACCTACCTGCAAACCCTTCGATACCGAAATGCTTTATTTCTGTTAGGCTAAGTAACATTGCAAAATGTTGTATGATCTCTAGATTTTCAAGAGCGAACCAGATATATATTTTAACATATTACCCTTTACATAACTCGTCCTTAATTTTGTTTGTGTGTGTACCATCCCTTCTTCTCAGGAACTGAATTTGTCAGGTTTAGATTTCAGTACTGCTCCATCTGAACCGAAAAGAAAGGGAAAGCTATAGGTAGCACTCTGCTGCAAGTAATCCCAACGTAAAGAATGCAGTGAATACTTTACTCATCTGTAAAGAGTTGTTCAAGAAATGACATAACACATTCGGATACATCAGTCGGCCCTTACATGAACGTCATACACTTTACACCTTGCTCGCATTACGTTTTTTAATAGGTACCGATCTGCGCTCTCTCATAATTTCGGAGAGGTCCGAAAAACATTTCAGACTATAACCTTTGTAACCAGTATATGCGCAATATGCACCTTTTTGCAGGAAGGCATATTTAAATATGGGAGTGGCTATTCTCCCGGCAGCCGTGAGAATTCCGCTCCCACAATTCTCACGGCACTCGCCTCTGATTGGCTGTACACGGTCACATGATAACTGCCGGTAGAATAAGATTTTGTTATTCTCCCGGCAGCCGTGAAAATTTCGGCAACGCAATTTTTACGGCTGTGCGTGATCAAATGCTAATTTAAGATTTTGTTGCTCTCTCCCGGCAGCCGTGAACCCTGAACATCTTTTCCTACCTTTTTTATTATTTGAATAAAACTACTACCACCGGTTGAGCGTTCCTAGACTTCTGCGGGCAGGCGCTTCTAATTATCATTCATGGTTTCAGCGTTTCAGTAGCTTATGTGGTTGGAGGAGCAATTGCAGCGTTGATGCAGAAGTCGACCCCGTCAGCGGAACGCTGCGGGCTTTTCACCTCTCGGTCCAGCCATACATGTTGCCTCACGTACTTTTCTTTTTGCTACGTAAGTGCTAATAAACAGTATTATTATTATTATCATCACTTTTAGGCGTTGCGCGAAGTTTTCATCTAACCAAGAACCTGAAGAACGCGTTTCAGCGGCCTTGGGCGCATCGCGCTGCAAATCATCGTCACACGCGATAGTGCTTCCCGTTTGCTATTTATAGGTCGACTGTTTAGAACTCGGTTCACAGAAAAAAACAATGACCTTGAGTAATTACGTGATATCCTGACAGAGGTCCTGACCCGGCAGCCGTGAGAATTGTGTTTGCAAATTTCTCACGGCACACGCTTCTCATTGGCTGTGCATTGTCACGTGACCACTGCCCGGCAGACGTGAGAAATGTGTTTGCGAATTTCTCACGGCACTCGCTTCTCATTGGCTGTGCATTGTCACGTGACCACTGCCCGGCAGACGTGAGAAATGTGTTTGCGAATTTCTCACGGCACTCGCTTCTCATTGGCTGTGCATTGTCACGTGACCACTGCCCGACCTCACTGGCTGTGCATTGCCAATGCACATCAAAACTGCCCTCATCAATGTAATGCTCCCTTGTAATGTCAATACTTTGAGTAGCTGACTCGCTTCTCTTGGTCGTCAAAAGACTTCTTTTCTACGCAGGCTGCCTAAACAAGGCACACGGCGACGTAATTTACTTGGAATAAAATTCTGTGCCATCGAGGATGTTTGTTTCACTGGAGTGTCGGTACTTCTGTCAGGATATCACGTAATCACTCAAGGTCATTGTTTTTTTTCTGTGAGCCGAGTACTAAACAGTCGACCTATAAAGACTAAACGGGAAGCACTACCGCCTGTGACGATAATTTGCAGCGCGATGCGCCCAAGGCCGCTGAAACGTGTTCTTCAGGTTCTTGGTTAGATGAAAACTTCGCGCAACGCCTAAAAGTGCTAATAATAATAATACTATTTATTAGCACTTACGTAGCAAAAAGAAAAGTACGTGAGGCAACATGTATCGCTGGACCCAGAGGTGAAAAGCCCGCAGCGTTCCGCTGACGGGGTCGACTTCTGCACCAATGCTGCAATTGCTCCTCCAACCACATAAACTACTGAAACGCTGAAACCATGAATGATAATTAGAGGCGCCTGCCCGCAGAAGTCTAGGAACGCTCAACCGGTGGTAGTAGTTTTATTCAAAAAATAAAAAAGGTAGGAAAAGATCTTCAGGGTTCATGGCTGCCGGGAGAGAGCAACAAAGCCTTAAATTATCATTTCATCAAGCACAGCCGTAAAAATTGCGTTGCCGAAATTTTCACGGCTGCCGGGAGAATAACAAAATCTTATTCTACCGGCAGTTATCATGTGACCGTGTACAGCCAATCAGAGGCGAGTGCCGTGAGAATTGTGGGAGAGGAATTCTCACGGCTGCCGGGAGAATAGCCACTCCCTTTAAATATATTACCGGTTGTTTTCTCTCCGGACGGGTTTCGTCGCGAGCATCTTAGTTCATGACATCCAGCGGCAAGTTATTTGACAAAGCGGAAAATAACAGGCTGTCCCCTATTTGCGCCACTGCTGCCTTCCTCGGATGAGAATATTTGAAACAAAGACGTGGAAACTAGAAGTGGTGATATCAGAAAGCAGGGATCTGTTGATATCTTTTATTTACTTTTTGCTTATTGATCGTTTCCACAGTTCATCCTGCAGCCTGCAGGAAGGGCTGAAGTTTAAAATCTGCTAATCACAAACACTCCCATGGATCAGCGGTATACAGTAGTACTTTCAGCCACAAGCCACCATGATACCACTTCTTGCCTGTAAGTCTGCAGGTTTCGAAGTTGCAAATTATGCTCCGCGGCGCGTTTACAGACGTACGAAAGGCTGTCCATATGTTGTATCGGTGTAAATACATGCGTCTTGCAACACCATCGAAGCCTAGCAAGCCCGGACGATGCGCACAAATTGTGGAGCCTATTCCGAAACTTCTAGAGTTGCATAATGAGTATGTGTCATCGCAGATACAGCATTTCTAAGCCGTCGTGTAATAAATATGTGTACAGGATGGCCATGAAAGCAGCGGCCGTTTAGGCTTAAACTGAAAAATAATCACTGCTCCTCAATCAAAAATATAGCAGCTAACTATGTACATATTGTAACGTGGCGGCCAGCCGAAGAATGAGGCGTGGTGAACTATGATAAAGAGATGATTTTAATGGCCGCTGACTTAACGCGAGCGCTCCGTCCCGCGCCACTGCCAGCTTCGTCTTCGTCACACTACCCGGGGCCTCCGAGCGATCGTCCCGATCGATGACGAACAGACGCGTGAAATGCGATGGTTCTGAGTTGAGGGTTGAACAGTATGTAGAAGATGGTGCAGTGCTGGCCTCCACGATGAGAAAGATGAGAGAATGAGCCCCGGTCCACGAAGCATCCGGGCCGTAGGGTGCCAGGAGCTGACGGCCGAGGTCTCTGGACGCACCGAACGGCAGGAGCAGGGGGGCGGTGTCTTCACGTTTGGTTCTTGGGTCAGTGGGGTCTTGGGTCGGTGGGGTCTTGGGTCCGTCGGGTCTTGGGTCGTCGTGTCGTGTGGTCCGGGCGGTGGACGGGGCTGGGGTGAGCGTCGAGGTCGGTTCAGGTCGGGCGGGCTGGGGCGCGGCCGTGCGGCGCTGACCAGGTACTCACGGCCGACGTCCACGGCAGGCCCAGGATGCCGAAGCTCCGTGACCAGGATGGCGATGAAGAGACCCCAGCACCTCACACCAAATGTAACGTGGCGGCCAGCCGATGAATGAGGCGTGGTGAACTATGAAAAAGAGATGATTTTAATGGCCGCTGACCTAGCGCGAGCGCTCCGTCCCGCGCCACTGCCAGCTTCGTCTTCGTCACACTACCCGGGGCCTCCGAGCGATCGTCCCGATCGATGACGAACAGACGCGTGAAATGCGATGGTTCTGAGTTGAGGGTTGAACAGTATGTAGAAGATGGTGCAGTGCTGGCCTCCACGATGAGAAAGATGAGAGAATGAGCCCCGGTCCACGAAGCATCCGGGCCGTAGGGTGCCAGGAGCTGACGGCCGAGGTCTCTGGACGCACCGAACGGCAGGAGCAGGGGGGCGGTGTCTTCACGTTTGGTTCTTGGGTCAGTGGGGTCTTGGGTCGGTGGGGTCTTGGGTCCGTCGGGTCTTGGGTCGTCGTGTCGTGTGGTCCGGGCGGTGGACGGGGCTGGGGTGAGCGTCGAGGTCGGTTCAGGTCGGGCGGGCTGGGGCGCGGCCGTGCGGCGCTGACCAGGTACTCACGGCCGACGTCCACGGCAGGCCCAGGATGCCGAAGCTCCGTGACCAGGATGGCGATGAAGAGACCCCAGCACCTCACACCAAATGTAACGTGGCGGCCAGCCGATGAATGAGGCGTGGTGAACTATGAAAAAGAGATGATTTTAATGGCCGCTGACCTAGCGCGAGCGCTCCGTCCCGCGCCACTGCCAGCTTCGTCTTCGTCACAATATAAGCGGAAAGAAGCCAGAGAAAGACAAATTTATTGATTCCTTTCATTCAAGGGCAGAAAAGCGGTGAACACCACTGTCGCTGCCTAATGATTTGGATAAATTAAATGCAGTAACATTTGTACCTATCGAGCACTATGACCTTTTTGTCCACAATAGAACCTTTAGAAAATTCAGCGCCATCTAGGGTGTGGTGCGCGAACCGCGGTGCCTCCGCCATTACTTGGGCATACGCCTGCCGGACTGCGCTCGGGTCGGGTTGAAAGTACGGCGCCCGGCGAAGCAACAAGCGCAATTTTCTGGTTTCTGTGTCCTAACCATCTCCCTTGACATTGGCTCTGTGCTCCAAGCTATAATCGCGATGTCGGTACGCTGCTGTGTGCCTTTCTGAAGCCAGCGCGGCGTAAGAGACGCGCACGGAAACAAGCTTTGTATCCAGAGCACGGAGCGCATGAAGTAGCTGCATGCTTGTTCTCGTCCGTGACCTGTTCGTTTTCAAATTAAAATGATTGGTATAAGTATTGCAACAGCAGCGAAAAACTCCTTCTGCCGTGTAGCCCTACCGCTGTATAGTGAGCGCAAAAATAAAGGTGCCACCTTCGGTGCACTCGAGGACATGCATTCAGATGTTGGCGACTGTTTTTGCGCGTCACAAAATCAAAACGTTACTCAAAAGCACTTGTTTTGGATCTGCGAGCATCCGCGTCTCAACCATTCATAGTGAGCTCCCTGTGCGCGATTAAGAGCATGACGATGCTGCGCGGCCGGCGAGGAGCGCCGTCGTTCTCAACGTTGCGAATGTGCAGCAAATGACGGCGACATAGGCGGAGTGCAGCAGCAGCAGCGGTGTGTTTTCGTTGGGTCAGTGCCTGCGCACTCCGGCTTAGCACGCACTCCGGTAATCTGTCACCTTGATCTGAAGTGAGCAAACTATGCATGGGAACAACTACAACGCGACTGATTTTTCATCGACGGCTAGCGCACCGGCATTGCTGATCGAGTGAGAACTGGCTTCATTATTAATTGCTCCTCTATATTTCAAAAATACCTTCGGTCAAGATTCCTGACTAGATAATATACCTTTGGCATAGCACAAATTGTTCTGGTACTTTATTGAATATAAGAATGTTCACATTTGGATATCATCATTTGAGGACAAATTGTAGTGTTGATTAGGACGGGTTCTGTCAAGTAGATATATATGAAAGAATTAAACAGTTGCGTTTGATCAAAAAGGTTCCAGCAGCAAACGATTAGCTTTAGTTGTTGATCGGCTGATGATTGATTTCAACACACCGATGTTTCTAGCACATACGAGCAGCAAATATATTAAAAATTATTAGTGAGGATAGCTGTCTAGCATAGAAATATTTTGGGGTAAAATTACTGTAGCTATCAATCAAAGCATTCCTTCTGTATGACGAACAATGGAATGAGTTGATGTTTAAGGTACTGCATATAAAGCGGTGTGGCTAAATATTGTCTTGAGTTGGAGTCGTCTTTTACTAATTCACTGAAATTTTATGTAAAACTTGGAACTAGACTATGGTTTGAGGTTTCGAGATTGGGCGTAAACCGGCCACCACGCGCTTATCTGCCTAAAAAATGCGTTTTAATCGAGGCGTCGCCTTATGCGAAGAAAAAATTTTCGCATGTGATGACAAAACAAACTCGCTAAAATGCGCCACTAAAAACCTGCTGCAGCACCCCGAGCATGTAATAGCGAACGCAGTATGTGCTGTGTGCGCCGCTTTGTAAATTTTTTTTGCGTACCTTCCTTACTGAAAAATCCGGTATGAATGTTAAACCGGAACCGCATACCGGGTTATTGTACACGATTTGCGATACCGGAATACCGGAATATCCTGTATAAAACAGGACAATCCTGCTTTATATAGGACTGTTCTATATATCCCACTTGTATTAAATGCGCACAAAAACTGGAGCATTTCTCCAACAAGTGCCATAAGAGTGCATGCCAAATGCTGCAATATACAGAGCCTCAGGAACTGGTTGTTGTACCGCCAGCGCCCAGCCAGAGGCAAGCAGACACGGACACCGCTGGCGTGGAATGAACCGTTTAATTCTGGCAGCACAGGGCAATATATAGCGAAAGGTGGAAAGGGTGCTTCGGGGAAGCAGCAGAGTGGAATGGCTATCGCTCGAGCCATCGACGTAACACAAACAGGGAAAAGGGGGGTTTGCAGCTTGGCAGATACGCGATGCAAAACACTTCTCTCTTCTTAAAAATGGAACCATGGAAAAATGGAACCATGGAAAAATGGAACCATGGAACCATGGAAAATGGAATTCGCGAGATACAACATTGATCGCAGATTGCAACACGGGTAAACTCGATTATCAGCGACTCGCATTGCAGTCGATTTGCAATTGTGTTATTTGCTCCCAGCTTTTACCAAGTATTGGTGGCTGGGTGAGTATTATAATGCATCAAAAACTCCAAAAGATGTTTATTTTTTTTCGCATGTCTTGAACCAGCTCACTGAGGTAATAATTTAACTTTTTGCGACTATCTGCCGACGCTGGGGTCTCTACAGGGTGCTGGCCAATGAAGTAGTCAAAAAACCTGCAGAAAAGAAAATATGATTGCTAGTACTTAATCCCCCAGCTGATCATGTAATTGGGCACTGACACACAGCATAATGCATGGACCACTGTGACATGCAACTTACAGCCAATGGCTTGTAGCTTTTCAATCGTCATTGGCTTTCTGCCCACTGTGGAGGCTTCTGACTTCAGGTACCGACGTCAAGCTTGCCCTGTGCGATGTGCACACTTAACTGTCGAGGGATTTTAGGAACGCGGCGTCTCGGCAGTGGTGCGTCAGACAGCGCAGTGCCCTGCGTGGCAGCCCCGCGTTGCACGTGTGCGCGTGCGAATGGTGTGCGCGAGGCAGGCACGAGGAGCGGAGGGCTGACGTGTCAGCGAGCCGAGGTGCAGAGGTTGTGGTGGTGAAGAGCATTTATTTAGTAATTTACAGAGAGGTGCTCGGGGAGAGGCCCCTAGTGGGTCTCCCCCTTACAATACTAGGCGGAGTCCCTCATTCCGGGATCCCGTTGGTCGAGACCGCTACACAAGTCAGCCGAACCAGGGCCTGTTGGGCCAATAGTTCCTGGCAGCTGAGCAGGGCCGCCTTCCAGTCCTCTCGGGTAGAGGAAGGGGTGATTGGGGGGAGAGAAGGATGTTTTCTGCATGCCGAAACCATGTGGAAGGTGTCGGCCACCTCCCCACAGAATGAGCAGCGGCCGTCAAAAGAAGGATTAAAGTGCTCGAGAACCGCCGGGCACAGCAGGGTGTTTGTAAAGAGCCTGAGGAGAATTTGTTCGCCAGCTTTACCCAGTCCATTCATAGGAACTGGGTATCGCCGGTGTTCGGCACGATAGTGCTCAGTAATTTCTTTAAAAGAAAGGAGAGGGCTGTGACCTGGGTTAAGCTCCTCCCAAAGGACGCCTGGTGCCCGGTGAGTGAGTGCGCGGGCTGCCTCATGGGCGGCTTCGTTACCTGGCATGCCTTGGTGGCCGGGGACCCATATGATTGAGCGATGAGTTGGATCGCCGTCGCGAGTACTGCGGTGTAAGATTTCTTGAGCGAGTGGAGTGATCCAACCGAACTCAAAGTTACGACAGGCTCCGCGAGAGTCTGTGAGGATGAATTTAGAGTCGGGATGGGAGGCTGCGAGGGCGATCGCCACCTCCTCCGCATGCGCTGAGTTGGGTGCTCTGAACGAGAGGCCGTCCACCTGTTTTCCCTCGTGTATGACTGCAGCCGTGTACCATTCCCCCCTGGAGCGGTAGGGTCCTGCAATGTCGACGTAAAAGACGTGTTTTTTTGAGCCATAGTGGCGGTGCAGGGCATTCGCCCGCGCCTGGCGCCGGCCATTATGGTCCTCCTTGTTCATCTTAGTCGGAAGGGGTCGAACGTAGAGGGCGCTTCTCCGCAGTTCTGGCACTCGAACCCGTTCCATGGTATGGTGATCATGTCTGATATGTAACCGGTCCAAGAGGCGGCGACCGGACGCGGTCTGGGCGAGGCGCGTGTATTGGTTAACGAGATGCGCCTCGCGGAGTTCTGGATAGGTGTTCACCACCCCCAACGCGAGGAGACGCGCGTTGGAAGTGGATATCGGGAGGTCGAGGGCTCTCTTGAATATTTTGCGGAGTACAATCTCCCAGTGATCTTCGTCATGTTTCCGTAAGCGGAGGTAAGGAGTCGAGTACAATACTCGACTAGTTACGAAGGCATGTGCGAGCCGCATCGCATCCTTACTTCGCAACCCTCCTCGCTTGTTGGAAACGCGGCGAACCATTCGGCCCACCTGGTCGCCGACTTTGCGGAGTTTGGCAAGAGTTGTGTCTGCCTTACTATGTTGATTAATGAAGAGACCGAGTATTCTTAGCTCCTTCGCTTCACGGATGGGGCCGCTTGCGAGAGAAAGCTGAACGGAGATTTTGCATTTCGGAGAAGATCGAATATGCACAAATTCAGACTTGGACGGGGAGCACTGGAGGCCGCAGTACGTGGCATAGTGGTCAACTATGCTCGCCGCTGCTTGCAGGCCTTCCTCCATCTCTCCTGTTTCCCGTAGTGGCCCAGATGGTGATGTCATCGGCGTACAGCGCATGCTGAACACCGCCGGCAGCCGCCAGCTGTGCCGGGAGGTACATCATAGCAATGTTAAAGAGAAGCGAGGACAACACAACGTCTTGTGGTGTGCCCCGCGTTCCCATCTCAAACGGGCCGTACTCGGTCTCTTGTATACGTATATAGGCCAAGCGGTCTGTTAAGAAATCTCTGATGTAATTGAATGTACGAGGACCACAGTTGGTCTCGCTAAGGTGCTTTAGTATGACGCCGTGTTTTACATTGTCAAACGCACCCTTGAGATCGAGTGCTAGGACTATTTTGTCGTTGTGTGGGTTTTCTATGGGTTCGAGAACCTCGTGATGAAGCTGTAAGAGGATGTCTTGTGCGGACTTACTGGGTCGGAAACCGAACATGGTGTCGGCAAAGGAGCTTTTGCTCTCGAGATATTCTGAGAGGCGGTCACGGACCATCGTTTCCATCAGTTTTCCTACGCATGAAGTGAGGGAGATGGGCCGGAGGTTGTCTTTGTTTACCGGTTTCCCCGCCTTTGGGATAAAGGTTACCAATGATGTCTTCCAATCCGGTGGCAACGAAGTGTCCCCGGTCCAAATGGCGTTAATATATTACAACAAGAAAAAGACATGAAGGTAGTCCAAGAGCGAGTTGAAACACTTGAAAAGAACGAGACCAGTGAAGAAATAAAAAGTATAAAGAAAGAGGTCGATGAACTGGAATGGCAAAACAGAAAGCTGAATCTCGAGATTCATGGCATACAGAAGACAGAACACGAAGATCTTCGTCTTAAAGTTAACACACTTGCTGCCTCGCTTGGCCTTCCCGAACTGAAAGACAGTGATATCGTTGCAATGCATCGTCTGCCCTCAAAAGCGGATAAAACCCCAGGGGTAATTGTTCGCTTCGCCCAGCAATCTCTGAGGGAACAGTGGTTTGAAAAACGCAAGCAACTAAAGGATGAGAATTCATCGACGTACATTCAGGCAAACCTAACCAAACAAACACGTTCACTACTGTGGCTGACGAAGCAATGGGCGAAAGAAAAAACTTCAAATTTTTTTGGCACAGCAGCGGCAAAATTCTTGTCAGGCGTATCGAAGGAGACTCGGCTCTGGTTTTGAGGTCAAAGGACGATTTGACAGCTATTGCTTAGGAGACAAAAACTTCGGCAGACTGCGGTCTTTCTTTCATGTATACTCGTCCTAGCGACTTAAGTAAGCACCTCGGAAAAGAATATTTATCTGGAATCAAATTTATTCATATAAATGCACAATCAGCAAAAAATAAGCATGTACCATTACAAGTACTTTTTGGCCAGCTCGGCTTTCGTTTTGATGTGATCATGCTCAGCGAAACATGGTATACAGACGAAGATGTTTTTACTCTGCCAGGCTACAACGTTTTCTACCTGAATCGTCCAACGCGGCGTGGAGGCGGTGTATCATTATTAGTGAAAAACACATACAGATGCGACATTATCGAAGCCCTCACCCGTAGTGACACCGACTGTGAAGTACTCTCTGTTTATCTGAACGGTTATCTTGTCTCGGTAGTTTACCGTCCTCCAAGCTCTAGTATTCCTAAGTTCCTCAAGCACCTGGAGTATATTTTTGAGTACAGCAGAAGTAATAAATTAAAAGTAGTCTGTGGCGGTGATATTAATATAGATATGCTCGTAGATTCAGCAATGACAAATGAAACAAAATGGCTTTTCGAAAGTTTCGGCCTAATGAACGCTATTAGTATACCTACGAGGGTAACTGCTGAATCTGCAACAATAATTGATATCTTTCTTACTAGCTCAACATCGCAAACTCACCTCCAATATGTTCATCTATTGCCCTTCTTAAAGAACCTAACTTAGTAAACATGGAACACTATTATGATTTCTGTTTATGCAAGGCCCTAGTGAAAGATAAGAAACAAAGTAACTTCCTCTTGCAGTTAGCAAACATAGGTCACAACATTCACCCATATCACACAAGGCACACAGAACTCTGGGAAGTTCCCTTATCCCGAACAAACTATGGAATGCAAATGTTGGGTAATGTAATTCCAAGACTGTTAAATAATCTTAATAACGGCCATACAATGCATGAACATATTAGAAACCTTGATGTCTTGTACAGTTGATTTTATTTATGGTATATGAATTATGATGAATGCAGCTAATATGTATATGTGTGTGTGAAAGTGGTGTGTATTATGTCGACATTTTTTTTTACACGGCAATGGAAAATTGCCACTCTCTGGTTTGTCAAATTTGCATGTTATTACAGTATTTATAGAGTTGTCATGTGTTTTGGTAATAATTGTTATCTAATTACTCTAATGGCTTTACAAAATATGTAATTCCTGATGTTTCGCGCATGTACTGTGTCTGCCCTTGTCCATATGTAATAGGGGGTGCGAGCTTGTCAAGCTGCCCGTAAGGCAGCTTTTTTCTCTCGCCCCCTCATGTCCTTTCAGTACATGAAATAAATGAAATGAAATGAAATGAGTAGGGTTTCGTATGCCCGATCAGGAAGGTTCGTCAATAACTTGACTGTCACCTTATCCCTCCCGGGCGCCGTCCCCCTGCGCATTTTGGCAAGAGCCGCGCGAAGGTCGTGAAGCTGGAAAAGTTGATCCAGTTCCGGATTATCGCAGCCTGCATACGAATAATCCTGCCCGCGCGGGTCTTGATCCTGATTGAGGTATTGTGAGCGCAAGGTGTTCGCTAGCTGCTTCGTGTTTCCTTGAAAGTTGTGTTTCGCTCGATTGATGTGTTTCTGGGTTTCCGAGCGTGTTTGTGTGGGGTCTATGAGACTCCTGAAGAGCCGCCAAGTGTTGCGGCTGGACATCTACTTTGCTGCGCTGTTGCATCGATCTACCCCGTTAGTGTCTGCGAGCTGGGCAGCATACTCGGCAGCCTGCTGCGTGAGGTCAGAGATGCGAGCGCGGAGTTTACGGTTGTGTTTCTGCCGCCGCCATCGCTTAGTGAGGCTGCGGCGAGCTTCCCAGAGGTGCCTTAGGTGGTTATCCACGTCAGGTGCACGCTCCGTAAGCTGGATATGCTTTTCTTGTGAACGGAGTGTTTGCATGAGTCCGTGTGCCCAAGTGGAGTAGTCCTGTTCCACGAGAGAAGTTACTGGGAGGGCCTGGCGGAAAGCATTCCAGTCGGGAAGTTTGGCTTGCGCAAGGGGCCGACGTAAGGGCCGAGTGTAAATGACAGTGTTCAATATGCAGTGGTCGCTACCGAGGGTGTCCTCGGTGTTGATCCACTCTGCGTGTTGGATGTGTTTCACGAGGGTAAAGTCGGGGCAGGTGTCCCGAGTGACGGAGTTCCCTACACGTGTTGGGTGGACCGGGTCGGTTAGAAGAGTGATTCCCAGCGTAGATATAAGTTCCGCCAACTTCCGACCACGCGTCTCTTCCTTGTAATAACCCCACATGAGACAGGGCGCGTTAAAATCGCCCACTATCATGAGGGGGTCGCGACCCGCGATCCTTAGCGCTGCGCTAAAGATGTTAGAAAAAGTTGTTTTTGAGTTTCGGGGGGCAGTAGATATTAAGTATGTGTGCGGGGCTATCTGTTCGCCGCAGGGGGAGGACAGAGACCATCACGTACGAATATTCCAGATTTAGGTCGAGATCAACCTCCTGCGCTGTGTAACCCTTATGAACTAGGATGCAGGTGAACGGGTCTCGTTGAAAAGTGTTATAGCCCGTGAGCCTAACCGCATCTCCGGTTTCTTGCAACGCAAGGACTGCGGCGGGGTGTTCGAGGTTGTCAATGTACGCCCTTACGTGGGCGCGTTTGGTCCTGTTTTTGAAACCCCGACAATTCCATTGCACAAGGGAAAAAACTTGCTGTCTTTGCGGGGGGCGGCGCCCTTTAGGGTGTTGGTTGGGAGGGGACGCAGCCATGTTGATTTGAAGGGAGACTGCCTTGGAGAGCCGGCACAGGTTCCGTCACCTGCGGCAGGATCGGTTCCGGCTCTTCCTTGAGTTCGGTTAGATCGATGGGGCGGTTGAATATTGATGGGCGGTTTGCGTCTTTGAGGGGCCCCATTCGGCGTAGAAGCCTGGGGTTTGACTCCAGCCACGTCTTAATATTGGCCGTCACGGTGGCCGTAACCGTGCCGTGACTGACTTGAACAGGTTTTCTTGAATTTGGCCGAAATTTGACATCTGAGTCACTAATGCGGCAAGGGCGTTTTCGAGGGCGGTGAAACGCGTGTCAGAGCTAGATGGTGTCGGGTCCACCGGCACTTGTTGCATCGGTTCCGGAGCTACCTGGGCAATAGGCGAGGAGGACCGAACCGTTTCTAGCGCATGAATTTTGGCCAGGAGTTTAGCATTTTGAGCCCGGAGATTTTCGAGCTCACGGCGGAGGTCCGCAACCACAGAGTTAAGGGGGGAGGAGGAGGAAGGGTTGGTGGGGAAGAAGGTAGGGGAATGCGGGGGGACGGAGGAGGCCCGTCTCGGCTGCCTACCTTTGGCTGTAATGTCTTCTTTGGTGAGCCAAGCGGACGGCCCTCGAGAGGCGGAAAATCCCCGTTCTGGAATACGGGTGCCCCTGGATCACATGACTACTTTTGGCCTGTTGATGGGGGGGACTTGGAGGAAGACAGCGCACCACAAGTCTGGCCATTAAGCGTGAAAGTGGCAGCTGGCGGACGTTGGGTTCGAGCTGCCAGTGACTTCCCTTGAATCATCGACGCAAGACCATTGAGCCCCATTCAAGCGCGGAGGTGGCAGCCGTCAGACCTCGGGTCTGTGCTGCCGTGGACTTCCCTTGAATCATCGACGCAGGCCTACTGCGTCCCTTTTGAGGTCACAAGAGGCAGAAGAAGGATCGAGGGTCCTTGCTTCCAAGGCTTCCTTGGATAGGCTGCACAAGCCTACGGAGGTTTGGAACGCCGCCGACAGGACCTGGCTACGGTTTTCCTGCTGCAGCTGCCCAGTTCTTGGGGGCGGCTGACAGGAGTTCGTCAGCGTCAACCGTGTGCATCTCCGTTCCTCACCTCCTGGCTCTCTACCACCTCTTCTTTGGACGCATCGCAAGTCGCCAACCCGCGTCCGTGCTACCTGCAAGGCATTTCCGCTCCACCTGGGACGCTTTGCATCCGGTGAACTCACTCCTTTTTATCTGTAGTGTTGTACGCGTGCCTAGGCGTGTTTTCCTTGGTGTTATCGTTTCTCTTATTCCCTCCATTCCTTTAACGTATAAACACGGCTTCGTGTTGTTTTGTTTGGTTCGTTTGTTTTCTTCTTCGAACCTGCTCGCGAAAGCGTTCCACTCCAGCCGTCGAGGACGCGTCCCCCAATTCGCGACACCCTGTCACGCTCCTTTCCAGGAGTTGTGGAGTCGTCCGAGGGCTGCGGTTCGGACTTGCAGAAACGCGAATGTTCCGGTGCCCGCATAACTGCTGCCCACTTTGCCGAAGAAATAAAAATTCCATTCCCGAGGTGGACCTGTATGCAATAATCACAAATACATACCCCAGTGGCACAAACGGCCGGGCTCTGAATTGCGGGACGTCGTGGGCCCAGACAAACCAGGCGTCTCATGACGCCTTGCCCTGAGCATTGGCAATGCCCCGTAGCGTGAATCCAACTCACACCTTACGTATTTGAATCAATATTATTTTAAAAATTAGCGTCGTAACATTGTCGGTGTGTAGACAGGTTGCTCGGACGATTCCAATGCTTGCGTGGTCATCCTCCTTTATTTACGGCACTTTCCGCAGCATCGATGCGATGCGTGATGCTTGTTCAAGGCCTTCAGCCGCTCCCCCCTCAGAACGCTTATCGCTGATTGCTCTCGGACGTACACGCCATATGCCTCTCTAAAGAAAGAACACAAACCATAAAACTAATTTCAGTCGTGTTATCACGAAGGACAAGCAAGTTCAGTATGTAACTGAAAGAAAATTTTGCGGTATTTCGTCTCTCTACGCTGTGCAATATACAAATTGCTAGTTAAAAACACACTGATCAGTTAGAACGTTTCTTTTCACGCCGAGCATGTAACCGAGACAGAGGCAGTACTCAGAGAACAGAGTGATTTGAAATGCGTACTTACGTCGTAGCAGCATAGTAAAGGGTTCGACAGAATCCCGTCTAGCGAGTGAGAGGCATAGTGGTAAAATAAAACATACACTCGTCCTAGTAGCACGACGTCGCCGTCATAAAATGCGCCTTCACCGCTGTGGCCTCCACCGCTCAAATGTCAGTAAATATTACTGTTCACCACTCACGTCTTTCGGAGCGAAGTCATTTATCACTGAGAGAAGGACGATAGGGTTCCACCATACTTGCACTGGACGTACGCATGGAAGCCGATGTCATCGTCGATCGTGGATTGATCAAGCCAACACGAGGAAAGCCGCAAACAACTGTGTAACACAAATTCAACGAGGACGAGCGAGTGGAAGCGTGTTTTTGAAGCTCCCTTCATTGCCTTACACTCAACCCAACCGCAGGAGACAAGAAAAACCTGTTCCGAAGCAACGCAGGAAAAACCGGGGAGCACCGCACAGTGACCGGGCACAGTGAACAAGTAGAATCGGAACTCATCGTCACTTATGGAAGCGTCGAGGGGAGGCGTGGTGGGGAGGGCGGCTTAAAATGCTTGGTAGTGGGTTGTTGAGTCCCCTCCGCGCCATTTCTGGGTTAGGGGGCTGGTAGGAACAGGACAGACAGAGAGGAACCTTCGGGGAAGGAACAAAAGACGGCAGTAAAACCAGGGATGAGCAGGTTTTTTGTTGCGGCCGGACCCACGAAAAACAGAGAATGCGGTGGTGAGAGGAAAGAAAAAACTGTTGTTCTCTCGAGCGCTGTACATACATTTTCGCTAGCCCGAAGCGTCGACCTTTAGGGAACAACCCAAGATACCGGCCGGCTCCGTTGAATTAACCTTTTCATGTTCGTCGATAGAAATGTTCTGGGCGATTTGTGATTAGTATCTCTTCCTGATAGAGTGAAGGGTGGGGCCGCTCGCGATGGCGCGTGGACAAGTTGCGTTATCAATGGACGATCACTTCAGTTCAGTTAAGTTTATTACCTTAAAGACCCCCGTAGGGGTATTACATAAGGCGTGGATTATACAGAAAAATAAGTACAATGGTTGCCATGTGGGTTCAAGATACAATATGATCTGTTAGTGCTTTGGAAAAGTTGGATGGGCAGGTGATAGCGGCGATGCTGTGGGAAAGGCCGTTCCAATCTAATGCTGCTCGGGGGAAGAAGGAGGCAGCGAACGTGGTCGTATGGGTCCGAGGCCGGGCAACTTGAAGAATATGGCCAGTGCGATGCGATATGGGAGCTGGGGATGTGATATAGCCTGCGTAACCGTGGGTGCTGTAAAAGAACTAATGAAACAGGTTTAGGCTGGCAATGCGGCGACGAATAACAAGGGTTGATAAGGCGGATTCTGCTTTTAAAGACGACACGCTGACTTGGTATGAATTGGTATTGTAGATGAATCTAGTAGCACGGTTCTGTACGGATTCGAGGGCATTTATGAGGTATATTTGATGTGGATTCCATATGGGGGATGCATATTCTAGTTTCGGTCTGATTAGCGATTGGTAAGCCAGGAGTTTAACTTGTTGGGGAGCGTGACGTAAGTGGCGTTTCAAAAAGCCTAGTGTTTTATTCGCGGATGATATTACATTAGAAATATGTGTGCGCCAAGATAAATCATAAGATAGCGTGACTCCTAAGTACTGAAATGAGTTAACTGCTCCTATTGGGATTTGAGCTATATATTACGAAAAGATAAATGGTTTAGTGCGACGAGTGAAGGATACAATCTTGCATTTCTGAAGGTTAAGTGTCATTATCCAGAGGTCGCTCCATTTCTGAACGTTAGTTAGATCAGTCTGGATGGTTTCTTGGTCGGAAGAGTTATTAATAGTACGATAAATGACGCAATCATCTGCGAACATACGAATGTGACATGATACGTTAAGGGGCAAGTCGTTAATGTATATTAAGAATAATAACGGTCCGAGCACTGATCCTTGGGGGACGCCCGAGGTTACTGGAATGTAATCAGAAAATTCGTTATTAACTATGACAAATTGGATTCGATTTGTTAAAAATTCCTTAATCCAGTTTAGAATGCTAGGGTGAATATTTAGGTAAGAGAGCTTAAGTAGTAATCTGTGGTGTGGTACTTTGTCAAAGGCTTTTGCCTAATCTAAAAAAATAGCATCAATCTGTTGGTTGCAATCAATGTTAGCATGTAAGTCATGGACAAATGTAGCCAGTTGTGTCTCACAGGAAGGGTTTTTACGGAAGCCATGTTGTGATGAATGAAAGAAATTGTTGGAATCAAGAAAGTTCATGACTTGAGAATAAATTACACGCTCCATGATTATGCAAGGAATGCTTGTTAGGGAAATGGGTCGATAATTTAAGGGCGAGTTTTTGTTACCAGACTTGAAGATTCTGACGACCTTTCCCACTTTCCAGTCATCCGGTATGTTACCTGAAGAGAGAGACTGAGAGTACAATAGTGATAAGTAGGCCGCGGAAATGTGCTTAGTATTTTTCAGAAATTTCGAGTTAATTTCATCGATCCCGGCTGATGACGTTAGCTTGATATTTTCGATACGAGATGATATACCATCTGCGAAGAAAGAAACTGGATCCATGGTTGACGCTGTGAAGGAACTTATGAAGGCGGTAGCAAGTAAATCACACTCTTTCGCAAAAACAGCTGAAAAGGCTCTATTGAAAATGTCAGCACATTCACATTCGCTGATGGTTTGGCCCATATCGTTAGTAAGAACGATTGTACGTGTATCCTGCGGGTTTACTACATGCCAGAATTTTTTACGATTGTGTATTAGCATATTTGGCAAGTCAGAGTGGAAAAAGGTGTGTTTTGCGTTGCGGATAGCAGCAAGGTAATCAGCTTCGGCAGTGTAGTACTTTTCCCGTGATGCTTGGCTTGGGTTCCGCTTTGCTGCCCGATAGTGACGCTTTTTCTTGTTTTCCAGGCGTTTCAGGGCCGTAGTAAACCACGGTTTTTGCTGGTTACCACGGAAACTAGCCACCGGAATGTATTGTTTGTTAGTTCGTGAACTTTGGCCCAGAAAATTGTACACTTTTCGTGAAGAGACTTTCTGTGGAAATCGGTTTTATAAGTTGGAAAAAAGCAGTTAGTTCTTCATTTATTGCTTGAAAATCACCTCTTTCATAAAGACGAATTGTTTTCCTGGAAACTTGACGAAGCATGGGTGTAAAACTGAAGGTAGCATGAATGACTTTATGATCACTTATTTCCCTTAGGTATGTAATACTTGCTGCGCTATCAGGGCTGTTGGTTAATATCAGATCTAGTGTTGGCGGAATTCTGCGCAATGCGCGTTGGCTCTGATATTAGCTGAGTAAGGTTGAAGTTAAGACAGACATCGACAAAATTTTTTGCTTCTGAAGAATTTGTCATGGAGGTGTGGTTACGCCAGTCAATAGTGGGAAAATTGAAATCACCAAAAACAACAATATCTGCGTTAGGATACGATGATGTCAGTTCACTCAACACATTGTTTAGTTTGTAGGAAAAGTCCGGATCATTTTGCGGTGGCCTGTAACAGACTCCTATCAGCACAGTTCGGGGGGCAGCGTGGCAGAGCAGCCATAGCAGTTCTAAGTTAGAATCTACATTGATTAAGGATGCTGAAGACTGCTGATGTGCGGCTATGAGTACGCGACCGCCACGGGCTCTCTCCCGGTCTTTACGGTAAACTTTAAAGTTGGGCAGCGCGGCTAAAATTTCGGTGTCACTGATATTGTCTGTTAGCCACGTTTCCGTAAGAATGAGAAGGGTGCTCTTGGTTGATAAGACAAGACTAGATACGATCTCCTGTTTCGGTAAAAAGCTTCGCATGTTAGTAAATACTGCAGATAATGTAAGATTATTTCGGGGGGTGTGCTGTCGGGGAGTTGCTTTCGAGCGAGTAGAGTGTGATTGCTATGACACTTCTTTTACTGTTTCCGTCAAGTCGTCGAATATGTACTGCTTCGGGCCTATGTACAGTGTTTTAAAGCGCAGTGCGTACTTATCAGATGTTTCTTTCGCGAAACGTAGTAGGTGTTTGGGTACCTTACGGACAGAATGTGAAAAGTCTTCTCCTATGCTGTAGTCGGTGTCTTTTAGTTTCCGGGCGTTTTTTAGGATGGATTCTTTTGTCTTATGGAAAGTGAATTTAACGATAATGGGTCGACATCGTTCATTTGAGTGACGGCCAAGACGATGTGCTCTCTCTATTTCTTTTGGGTCTATGGTGATGTCCAAGTTTTCACTGCAAAGGCGGGTGACCAGTTCTTCAGACTCAGAGGACGTTTCCTTTGAGCTAATATCAGGTAAGCCATAAAATAGCAGGTTGTTGCGGCGCGACCAGTTTTCGGCATCGTCTACTCTGGATTCGAGGTTACTGATTTGGCTCGCCGACGTGGCGGCATCAGTCTTAATGGATTAAACTTCTGTTTTAAGTGATGCGAGGTCCTGATAGTGGGTTTCTAATTCGGTAATGCGCTTACTTAATTCGGTGATCGATTTGTCTGTCGCTACTAACCTACTACTGAGGTCTTTTGCTTCGCTGATTAACGTGCTTTGGCCCGATGTTAGTTTCTGTAGTTCTGCAAGTATGGCGGCAGTGTCAGGACCAGGGTTAGTTTCTATGTCACCGGATTGCATAAGCAACGAATGGACAACAGCAAAGCATTCAACGACAATACAAGTACAGCACTGCGGGCTCGGCAGCTGAATTAAGAAGTAGTTGCTCGATTTCTTGCAAAAAGAGAGTATGATTTTCTAACCTGCATGGCGAAGACAAGAGGGTTACTCGTCCGCGCAGTGGCACAGCTGCCGAGCCCACAAGGCGCCGCGGTCCACGGGCGATCTCTTATAGGTGGCGAAAAACATGATGTCTGCGGCGATTGTATTTCCCACGACGAACGGATGGTCCCAGAGCCAGGTGGTGGCGAAATCCAGGTAAACGTGACGTCAGCCGCTCTTAAGGAATAGGTATCAGCTCCATGACTGCCGTAGTGATGACGATAACGTGGCCGCACGTCGACGCAGGCAGCAGCCAGAACAGGCAACAGCACATGTGTGGACACAGGAAGGAGCACCTGCATGGCGAAGACAAGAGGGTTACTCGTCCGCGCAGTGGCACAGCTGCAGAGCCCACAAGGTGCCGCGGTCCACGGGCGATCTCTTATATGTGGCGAAAAACATGATGTCTGCGGCGATTGTATTTCCCACGACGAACGGAGGGTCCCAGAGCCAGGTGGTGGCGAAATCCAGGTAAACGTGACGTCAGCCGCTCTTATGGAATTGGTATCAGCTTCATGACTTCCGTAGCGATGACGATAATGTGGCCGCACGTCGACACAGGAAGCAGCCAGAACAGGCAACAGCACATGTGTGAACACAGGAAGGAGCACCTGCATGGCGAAGACAAGAGCGTTACTCGTCCGCGCAGTGGCACAGCTGCCGAGCCCACCTGCCCAGCTGCCGAGCCCACGAAGAAGCGCAAAGAACTCCTGCATGAAAACCAAGAATTTTCTGTCTTCATCGATGCGTCGCTACAGACTGCTGCTAGCGGATATGAAGAAAGCTGGTGCAATGAACGCGACAGTAACAAACCTTTTGCAGCCTATGGCGCTGTCGCCGGAGGCTCGCCATGTTCATCAACCAGTCGTGAAGTCCATGCGCCACATGTTGCATGCAGACGACGAAAACGCTTGCAGTGCTGGCGTAATTCAAGTGCATTGAAACAAGCAAGAAACCTTATGCTGTCGGTATTCTCCGTAGCACAACAGAAAAAAATAAAATGCGATAAACGCAAAACAAGCACGAACAAATCTCAGAAGCGGGTTCCTTTTTTTTACGACGTTCAAAGAGCAGCCCTTCATCAGAGTGAAACATACAAGGTCTTGCTATTTGGGTACGCTTAACCCTTTTACCTTTGAATTAGGATATGCAGGCTGGCTAAATATGAGAATTTCAACTCTTCCTGTGTAGAACTAATGTACTTTGGACTGTCGATAGGTGTTGCCCGGCCACTCGCTAATGGCGCATGACAGTTTGCACTCTGAAGCCCAGAGTAATCTGCGCATTACTTACGAAGGCTGCTGGCGGATATATACTAGTCGTTTGCCCGCACGCAGCCACCCTGGCTTTGTCAGGGTGCTGCACGGGAAGCCAATATGACGGTTGCCCGCAATTCACCTTCATGCAGCCCTCGTCTTTCATGCACAAACTGCACGTTTTGCCACTGCGCGGCTCACACTTAGCCTTTTTCTTAGCCCTTTCAACAAAATAGTGTATGTGTTGATTACCGCACTAATAAGCATGCTGCCCCCCCCCCCCCTCTCCCTAAAAAATATCCGCTTCCGTACAACAGTCAATCTGCAGGCCTGCAGGAAAACGTCTACACACTATATCGACGTGCGTAGCTCTTCAGACGTCCATGTACTATAGTGACGTCTGTGGCTTTTTGACTTACAAGTGTATTTTGTAGTTTTTTGTGTTCAATCAGTTACCTAATTACACCTCATCAACAAACTTCTACCCCGGCAACATTGTATCACAGACTACCTGTCACAATCCTACTTTCACGTATTTATTTTAAGATGTACGACAGTATAGTGCGTAAAATTGGCGGACACTTTTGATAACGGGACAGAGCCATATTGTCACGTTGTAGTGACGGCAGTCCAGCGGTCAGGAAGACACCAGAAATACTTGCAAACGAAGCTCTCTATTTGGGCTGACTTGCGCCCGCAAAAGAACGGAATCACTCGATGGCGGCGTAAGCAACAAGCGTGCTCGTCAATCGTCGATCTACGAATGCCCGCTGCTCGCGGCATCGTTCAATTTAAAGCCGGCAAGGAAACTTCGAGATAACAGGTCGAGATCATCTAGAGTAATCTAGAAACAAGTAGATGCAGCTATTCATGGCTGCGAACCATCGAGATTAGTCCGGTCGGTTCTCGCGTCACGAACAAAAGTGATACTAACGCTTTCCTGCAGCCTTGAGCGTGAAAGAACAAACACTACAACGATACGTGGCATTACCCCCCTTCCAAAGAAGCATCGTCTCGATGCTTTAAAATCAAAATAAACACGGAGAATGAAAACTTCGAGTCCTTTTGCGTTCGTAATATGGCTTCAGGCGTACGACAAGTACGACTTCCGGGCGTGTGCGGCGTCGCTGAGATGCTGTTGTGCCGTCGGGGATGACTTCATAGTCGAGGTCAGCGATGCGACGGAGAACCCTGTACGGGCCAAAGTAGCGTCGCAGCAAGTTTTCACACAATCCACGGCGGCGAACTAGCGTCCATATCCAAACACGATCACCTGGCTTGTAATGCGTCTCTCGTCGGCGCAGATTGTAGCGTCGGGCGAGGGTGTGCTGCTGGTCTTGAATGCGAAGCCGCGCAAGTCTTCGGGCTTCCTTGGCGCGATGAAGGTAGGCGGCGACGTCGAGGTTGTCTTCGTCGGAAACGTGCGGGAGCATTGCGTCGAGTGTTGTCGTGGACTTCCTGCCGTATACCAGCTGGAATGGGGTAAACCTGGTTGTCTCCTGGACGGCAGTATTATAGGCGAAGATCACGTAGGGCAGAATGGAGTCCCACGTCTTGTGTTCGGCGTCGATGTTCATGGAGAGCATGTCTGCGATGGTCTTGTTCAGACGCTCTGTGAGTCGGTTGGTTTGTGGATGATAGGCAGTGGTCCTCCGATGGCTTGTCTGGCTGTAGTTTAAAATGGCTTGCGTCAGCTCCGCTGTAAACGCCGTTCCTCTGTCTGTGATGAGCACTTCCGGAGCGCCGTGTCGGAGGAGAATTTGTTCGACAAAAATTTTGCTACTTGTGTTGCGGTACCAATAGGCAACGCTTTTGCTTCGTCGTAGCGACTCATGTAGTCGGTGGTCACGATGATGCATTTGTTACCCGATGATGAAGTCGGAAAGGGGCCGAGGACATCCATCCCAATTTGCTGAAAGGGCTTAGTTGGAGGTGGTCTAGGGTTCAGGAGTCCGGCTGGTCTAGCCGGAGGCGTTTTGCGTCGCTGACACTCACGGCACGTTTCCACGTAAGGGGAAATATCGGCAGCTAACCGCGGCCATTAGTACTTCTCCTGGATGCGGTGCAACGTGCGAGCACTACCGAGATGTCCTGCAGTCGGCTCATCATGGCATGCCTGCATAATTTCTTGCCTGAGATTTTTGGGCACGACAAGGAGATGCACTGTCCAGTTGGGCGCGAAGTTCTTCTTCAGAAGGACATAATTGTGAACGACGAAGGACGACAGTTGGCGCTTGAACCCTCGGGGAGGCGATGCGGTCTTTCCTTTCAGATAAGCAGCCAGGCTTTGCAACTCAGGATCCGAGCGCTGCAGCTGCGCGAAACTGCTCGCGCTTGCCGGTCCTAAGAAAGCGTCGTCGTGTTCCCCTTCCGGTGCTGCGTCGACGGGGGCTCGGGACAAGCAGTCCGCGTCGGAATGCTTGCGGCCAGATTTGCAGACTACAGTTATGTCAAATTCTCGAAGACGCAAGCTCCAACGAGCAAGGCGGCCAGAGGGATCCTTGTAACTGGCAAGCCAGCACTGAGCATGGTGGTCGCTCACAACCTTGAATGGTCGTCCGTTCAGGTAGGGTGGAAATTTGGACATGGCCCAAATAATGGCGAGACATTCTTCTCGGTCGTCGAATAGTTGGCTTCGGCTTTCGATAGTGAACGACTTTCGTACGCGATAACTTTCTCCTGTTTACCATCTTTCTGAACGAGGACTGCTCCTAAGCCCGCACTGCTTGCATCTGTATGAATTTCTGTTTCGGCGTATTCATCAAAGTGTCCGAGCACAGGAGGGGACTGTAAGCAGCGCTTCAGCACTTTGAAAGCTTCCTCTTGCGGCGTTTCCCATTTAAAAGGCACGTCAGCCTTGGTAAGTTGGGTCAAAGGTTGAGCGATGCTCGAAAAGTTCTTGACGAATCGCTGGTAATAAGCGCACAATCCAAGGAATCTGCGTATAGCTTTCTTGTCATTAGGCTGTAGAAATTCTGCGATCGCAGCCGTCCTCTGGGGGTCGGGGCGAACTTTATCCTTGCTTACGACGTGACCAAGGAACAGCAGCTCCTCGTAGGCGAAGTTGCACTTCTCTGGTTTCAGTGGCAGGCCTGAAGACTTGATCGTTTCCAGCACCATCCAAAGCCTTCTGAGGTGGTCTTCAAAGCTTGAGGAGAAGACAACAACGTCATCTAAGTAGACTAGGCAAATCTGCCACTTCAAGCCTGCGAGCACCGTATCCATTACTAGCTGGAACGTCGCTGGGGCAGAGCAGAGGCCGAAGGGCATCACCTTGAACTCGGAGTCCGTCTGGCGTGATGAACGCAGTCTTCTCGCGATCTCTTTCGTCGACTTCAATTTGCCAGTATCCGCTCTTCAGGTCCATCGCTGAGAAGTTCTTAGCGTTGCATAGCCGATCCAATGTGTCGTCGATGCGGGGGAGGGGGTAGACATCCTTCTTCGTAATGCTGTTCAGGCGGCGGTAATCGACGCAAAAGCGAAGGGTGCCGTCTTTCTTTTTCACTACGACGACTGGAGCTGCCCAAGGGCTCCTCGATGGCTGCATGACGTTGTCACGAAGCATTTACTCAACTTGCATGCGAATAGCTTGGCGTTCTAGCGGCGATACGCGGTAGGGGCTCTGTCGCAAGGGTCGGGCGTGTTTGTCTGCGACAATGCGGTGCTTGGCAAGCCGGGTTCGTCGCACATTCGATGCTGATGAGAAGCAATCGCTGTACCTTTGAAGAGGACTGCGTATTTGGTCTTGTCTGCTCCGTGGTAATCCCGGGTCGATATCAAACGTTGGTTGATGGCCTTGGTCAGATGGTTCTACGGGTCGGTCGGGTAGGGCAAATATGTCTCTGATGTCTGCCAGCTCGTCGAGGAAAGCGATCGTCGTAAATGTGTTTATATGCCGGTATTCTTCGGTGAAGTTGGTTAGCAGCACCTGGGCTTGGCCATTTCGTATTTGGGTGACTCCCCTTGCGACGCCCAGTCCTCGATCAAGGAGTTACTGGGTGTTCCCCTCGACGAGGCATTCGGCAGTTTCGATGTCTCCTGTACCTATGCAGGCGATGACACTTGATCGGGGCGGCACGCTCAGTGCTTCATCGAGGACGTTTAAGGGAACGCGATGAGTCGCTGTCGTCACGGCAGATATGGCTTTGCCCGTGGAAAGCTTGATCGACTTGAATCGTAGGTCGATGACCGCCCGATATTCATTGAGGAACTCCAATCCCAAAATCATGTCTCGCGAGCATTTCTGTAGGACCAGGAAGGTTGTAGCATAGGTTCGCCCATTTACTCTAACTCTCGCGGTGCAGCGTCTTGACGGCGTAATAAGGTTACCACCTGCGGTGCGGATCAGCGGGCCATTCCAAGTTGTTGTCACTCTCCTGAGTCGGACAGCGAATGGCCTGCTCATGACGGAGTAGTCAGCTCCCGTGTCGACCAAGGCAGTAACCGCGTGACCGTGGGCCGTAACTTCAAGGTCACTTGTTCGCGTTTTCGTGCTACACGTGGTCTTCGGTGTACGATCTCGGCTTCGTCGGGTAGTGAGGCTGCGGTGGGCGTACTCCGACGTTACTTCTATGGGCAGCGGTAAAGGCGTCAAGTCTGGCCGCGTCGTCGTCGTCGTCGGTGTTGTCATCGAAGTTTTCGTCGAAGTTGTCTTCGTAGGTGTCGTCGGAGGTGTCGTCGGAGTTGTCGTCGGAGTTGTCGTCGGAGTTGTCGTCGGAGTTGTCGTCGGAATTGTCGTCGGTGGAGGATCTTTGTCCTCACCTCAGCAACCTCACCTCTAGAGGCTGCTTTATTCAATTTAACCTTCGGGGGCTGGGGTAGCGTCCATGCACCGCGTAACCTCGGTTAGGAGAAACAAAGCGCAGTGAAGATGGCGACGGGGAACGTGATAGGCGGCTCGGCGATGAGCATCCTTCCCGACGAAAAAATTCCTCGATTCCAGCTGGTGGCTGGCCGGGTCGGGGTCGTGGAGCGTCGTAAGAGAATCCTCGGATTCCCAGTCTTCTGAATGGGCAGTGCCGGAGAACCTGACCGGCTTCGCCACAGTGGAAGCATAGTGGACGGCGCTGGTCGGGAGTTCTTCACTCGTCGCATTTCCTCGTCAGTGTGCGGCGCTCGTAGGACGGGCCGGTTGGGGCGAGAGGGCGGCGGTCCAACGCAGCTGGCTGTCAGCGATAGGGGCTTGGATCCCGTCGTCAAGCTGTAGGACGGCGCACTGCTGCGGCGTAAGTCATGACTGGGGGCTGCAGAGGCTGCGTGGATGATGGTGTCACACCCAAGGCCTGCTGAACTTCGCCCCGGATGACGTCAGTGAGCGAAGTAAGCTGCGGCTGGGTTCCCGTTGGCAGCAATCGTCGGAGCTCTTCACGCACCACTTGACGTATAACCTCCCGCAGGTCCTTGTTGTTAACGGTGTCCAGGCAGCTTGCTGAGAAAACGCGCTGCTGGTGGTCATACTGGCGGGCTCGGGGATCAAGAGTTTTTTCCATCGTGGATGCCTCTTCTACAAATTCCGCGACGGTTTTCGGTGATTGCGGACGAGGCCGGCAAAGAGTTCCTTTGCCGGCCTTCCTGTCTTTCCTGTCCTGTCTTCGTCGGCACGTCGGAAGAGACGCTTCATCTCCTCAGTGTACATTGCAACGGTGTCGTTTGGATGCTGTATGCGAGACTGCAGCAGCTGCTGGGCTCTCTCCCTTCGCACGACGTTCGTGAAGACCTTCTGAAGCTGCTCCTTGAAGGTTTCCCAGTTCGTGAGGCTAGCTTACTCATTCTCAAACCAGATTCTTGCTGGTCCCTCCAAGGCGAAAAAGACGTACCTAAGTTTCGTAGCATCATCCCAGTTGTTGAAGACAGCCACACGGTCGAACTGTTCCAGCCATTCTTCGGGGTCGGCGCCAGGCGAAGCGTCGAAGGTTGATGGCACTCGGGGCTGTTGAAGAACGACTGGAGTCGTCGTCTGGGGCGAGCTCATGGTAGACGTTTCTGCTGGCTTTCGCTTCCGGGTAGGGTCCGGCAGAATCCCGAACTCACGTGCGTCCCCTTGCAGGCGTCGGCTTGCGCGGTAGACAGGACTCAGGTCCTGCGGTAGATGACTCAGAGGGCTGGCGTCACGAGTTGTCGGGGGTGTCCGGAACATGGAAGGCTGCCCCGCACATCCACCAGATGTCACGTTGTAGTGACGGCAGTCCAGCGGTCAGGAAGACACCAGTGGTGAATGCAGTACGGCGAACAGGAAAACAACGAGGGTGTATTCGAAACGAAGCTCTTTATTTGGGCTGACTTGCGCCTGCAAAAGAACTGAATCACTCGGTGGCGGCGTAAGCAACAAGCGTGCTCGTCAATCGTCGATCTACGAATGCCCGCTGCTCGCGGCATCGTTGAATTTAAAGCCGGCAAGGAAACTTCGAGTTAACAGGTCGAGATCATCTAGAGTAATCATGAAAAAGGAAGATGCAGCTGTTCATGGCTGTGAACAATCGAGATTAGTCCGGTCGGTTCTCGCGTCACGAACAAAAGTGATAACAACCCTTTCCTGCAGCCTTAATCGTGAACGAACAAACACTACAATGATACGTGGCAATATAATTCTCTCGCATTAATAAATATCGCAGAGCTCAAGCCATCGTGACCTTTTTTATATAACTGTGGCCCCCTGGCAGTGAGCAGATCTACACGGCGTTGCATTAGGTTGAACTGAACCTTTCTTACTCCAGGGCAGCCAGAAAAGAATCCGCTATGACGTCACATAGCCGTAGCGTTTCTTACTCTATTGTGTTGCAATGAGAAAGTCGTGAAATGCGAAAGCCTGGTTCTTGTAAAGCCGCTGACATTTCTCGCTGACATTTAGGCTCCAGATGGCGCACACGAGTTCCTGCTCTGCTGCTATTAAACTGAAAGGCGTTTGTGACTGAGAGGGTTCGAGGCGACAACTGGAACGTAAGGAAAGTATATTTCTGAACGCTACCCTACAACGCAGCCGCTTTGAAATCAAAGTAGCGGAAAAATTTAATGCAGAGGAATGTGCCTACAACTGAGAAATCGCCTTGAGTCCGCTGGTTGCAAGATACTAATGAGTGAGTACTGTACTTTTGCATAGTCTACGTTCGGAGCTGTCAGTTTCCAGTGTTTATGTACAGAAAGCATTTTACGTGAACCTACCTGCAAACCCTTCGATACCGAAATGCTTTATTTCTGTTAGGCTAAGTAACATTGCAAAATGTTGTATGATCTCTAGATTTTCAAGAGCGAACCAGATATATATTTTAACATATTCCTGTTACATAACTCCTCCTTAATTTTGTTTGTGTGTGTACCATCCCTTCTTCTCAGGAACTGAATTTATCAGGTTTAGATTTCAGTACTGCTCCATCTGAACCGAAAAGAAAGGGACAGCTATAGGTAGCACTCTGCTGCAAGTAATCCCAACGTAAAGAATGCAGTGAATACTTTACTCATCTGTAATGAGTTGTTCAACAAATGACATAACACATTCAGATACATCAGTCGGCCCTTACATGAACGTCATACACTTTCCACCTTTCTCGCATTACGCTTTTTAATAGGTACCGATCTGCGCTCTCTCATAATTTCGGAAAGGTCCGAAAAGCATTTCAGACTATAACCTTTGTAACCAGTATATGCGCAATATGCACCTTTTTGCAGGAAGCCATATTTAAATATATTACCGGTTGTTTTTTCTCCGGACGGGTTTCGTCGCGAGCATCTTAGTTCACGACATCCAGCGGCAAGTTTTTTGACAAAGCGGAAAATAACAGGCTGTCCCCTATTTGCGTCACTGCTGCCTTCCTCGGATGAGAATATTTGAAACAAAGACGTTGAAACTAGAAGTGGTGATATCAGAAAGCAGGAATCTGTTGATATCTTTTATTTACTTTTTGCTTATTGATCGTTTCCACAGTTCATCCTGCAGCCTGCAGGAAGGACTGAAGTTTAAGATCTGCTAATCACAAACACTCCCATGGATCAGCGGTATACAGTAGTACGTTCAGCCACAAGCCACCATGATACCACTTCTTGCCTGTAAGTCTGCAGGTTTCGAAGTTGCAAATTATGCTCCGCGGCACGTTTACAGACGTACGAAAGGCTGTCCATATGTTGTATCGGTGTAAATACATGCGTCTTGCAACACCGTCGAAGCCTAGCAAGCCCGGACGATGCGCACAAATTGTGGAGCCTATTCCGAAACTTCTAGAGTTGCATAATGAGTATGTGTCATCGTAGATACAGCATTTCTAAGCCGCCGTGTAATAAATAAGTGTACAGGATGGCCATGAAAGCAGCGGCCGTTTAGGCTTGAACTGAAAAATAATCACTGCTCCTCAATCAAAAATATAGCAGCAAGGGCAGAAAAGCGGTGAACACCACTGTCGCTACCTAATGATTTGGATAAATTAAATGCAGTAACATTTGTACCTATCGAGCACTATGACCTTTTTGTCCACAATAGAACCTTTAGAAAATTCAGCGCCATCTAGGGTGTGGTGCGCGAACCGCGGTGCCTCCGCCATTACTTGGGCATACGCCTGCCGGACTGCGCTCGGGTCGGATTGAAAGTACGGCGCCCGGCGAAGCAACAAGCGCAATTTTCTGGTTTCTGTGTCCTAACCATCTCCCTTGACATTGGCTCTGTGCTCCAAGCTATAATCGCGATGTCGGTACGCTGCTGTGTGCCTTTCTGAAGCCAGCGCGGCGTAAGAGACGCGCACGGAAACAAGCTTTGTATCCAGAGCACGGAGCGCATGAAGTAGCTGCATGCTTGTTCTCGTCCGTGACTTGTTCGTTTTCAAATTAAAATGATTGGTATAAGTATTGCAACAGCAGCGAAAAGCTCCTTCTGCCGTGTAGCCCTACCGCTGTATAGTGAGCGCAAAAATAAAGGTGCCACCTTCGGTGCACTCGAGGACATGTATTCAGATGCTGGCGACTGTTTTTGCGCGTCACAAAATCAAAACGTTACTCAAAAACACTTGTTTTGGATCTGCGAGCATCGGCGTCTCAACCATTCATAGTGAGCTCCGTGTGCGCGATTAAGAGCATGCCGATGCTGCGCGGCCGGCGAGGAGCGCCGTCGTTCTCAACGTTGCGAACGTGCAGCAAACGACGGCGACATAGGCGGAGTGCAGCAGCAGCAGCGGTGTGTTTTCGTTGGGACAGTGCCTGCGCACTCCGGCTTAGCACGCACTCCGGTAACCTGTCACCTTGATCTGAAGTGAGCAAACTATGCATGTGAACAGCTACAACGCCACTGATTTTTCATCGACGGCTAGCGCACCGGCATTGCTGATCGAGTGAGAACTGGCTTCATTATTAATTGCTCCTCTATATTTCAAAAATACCTTCGGTCAAGATTCCTGACTAGATAATATACCTTTGGCATAGCACAAATTGTTATGGTACTTTATTGAATATAAGAATGTTCACATTTGGATATCATCATTTGAGGACAAATTGTAGTGTTGATTAGGACGGGTTCTGTCAAGTAGATATATCTGAAAGAAATAAACAGTTGCGTTTGATCAAAAAGGTTCCAGCAGCAAACGATTAGCTTTAGTTGTTGATGGGCTGTTGATTGATTTCAACACACCGATGTTTCCAGCACATACGAGCAGCAAATATATTAAAAATTATTAGTGAGGATAGCTGTCTAGCATAGAAATATTTTGGGGTAAAATTACTGTAGCTATCAATCAAAGCATTCCTTCTGTATGACGAACAATGGAATGAGTTGATGTTTAAGGTACTGCATATAAAGCGGTGTGGCTAAATATTGTCTTGAGTTGAAGTCGTCTTTTACTAATTCACTGAAATTTTATGTAAAACTTGGAACTAGACTATGGGTTGAGGTTTCGAGATTGGGCGTAAACCGGCCACCACGCGCTTATCTGCCTAAAAAATGCCTTTTAATCGAGGCGTCACCTTATGCGAAGAAAAAATTTTCGCATGTGATGACAAAACAAACTCGCTAAAATGCGCCACTAAAAACCTGCTGCAGCACCCCGAGCATGTAATAGCGAACGCAGTATGTGCTGTGTGCGCCGCTTTGTAAATTTTTTTTGCGTACCTTCCTTACTGAAAAATCCGGTATGAATTTTAAACCGGAACCGCATACGGGGTTATTGTACACAATTTGCGATACCGGAATACCGGAATATCCTGTATAAAACAGGACAATCCTGCTTTATATAGGACTGTTCTATATATCCCACTTGTATTAAATCCGCACAAAAACTGGAGCATTTCTCCAACAAGTGCCATAAGAGTGCATGCCAAATGCTGCAATATACAGAGCCTCAGGAACAGGTTGTTGTACCGCCAGCGCCCAGCCAGAGGCAAGCAGACACGGACACCGCTGGCGTGGAATGAGCCGTTTAATTCTGGCAGCACAGGGCAATATATAGCGAAAGGTGGAAAGGGTGCTTCGGGGAAGCAGCAGAGTGGAATGGCTATCGCTCGAGCCATCGACGTAACACAAACAGGGAAAAGGGGGGTTTGCAGCTTGGCAGATACGCGATGCAAAACACTTCTCTCTTCTTAAAAATGGAACAATGGAAAAATGGAACCATGGAACCATGGAAAATGGAATTCGCAAGATACAACATTGATCGCAGATTGCAACACGGGTGAACTCGATTATCAGCGACTCGCATTGCAGCCGATGTGCAATTGTGTTATTTGCTCCCAGCTTTTACCAAATATTGGTAGCTGGGTGAGTATTATAATGCATCAAAAACTCCAAAAGATGTTTATTTTTTTCGCATGTCTTGAACCAGCTCACTGAGGTAATAATTTAACTTTTTGCGACTATCTGCCGACGCTGGGGTCTCTACAGGGTGCTGGCCAATGAAGTAGTCAAAAAACCTGCAGAAAAGAAAATACGATTGCTAGTACTTAATCCCCCAGCTGGTCATGTAATTGGGCACTGACACACAGCATAATGCATGGACCACTGTGACATGCAACTTACGGCCAATGGCTTGTAGCTTTTCAGGCGTCATTGGCTTTCTGCCCACTGTGGAGGCTTCTGACTTCAGGTACCGACGGCAAGCTTGCCCTGATCGATGTGCACACTTAACTGTCGAGGGATTTTTGGAACGCTGCGTCTCGGCAGTGGTGCGTCAGACAGCGCAGTGCCCTGCGTGGCAGCCCCGCGTTGCACGTGTGCGCGTGCGAATGGTGTGCGCGAGGCAGGCACGAGGAGCGGAGGGCTGACGTGTCAGCAAGCCGAGGTGCAGAGGTGGTGGTGGTGAAGAGCATTTATTTAGTAATTTACAGAGAGGTGTTCGAGGAGAGGCCCCTAATGGGTCTCCCCCTTACAATACTAGGCGGAGTCCCTCATCCCGGGATCCCGTTCGTCGAGACCGCTACACAAGTCCGCCGAACCAGGGCCTGTTGGGCCGATAGTTCCTGGCAGCTGAGCAGGGCCTCCTCCCAGTCCTCTCGGGTAGGGGAAGGGGTGATTGGGGGGAGAGAAGGATTTTTTCTGCATGCCTAAACCATGTGGAAGGTGTCGGCCACCTCCCCACAGAATGAGCAGCGGCCGTCAAAAGAAGGATTAAAGTGCTCGAGAACCGCCGGGCACAGCAGGGTGTTTGTAAAGAGCCCGAGGAGAATTTGTTCGCCAGCTTTACCCAGTCCATTCATAGGAACTGGGTATCGCCGGTGTTCGGCACGATAGTGCTCAGTAATTTCCTTTGGACGAAACGAAAGGTGCAGTTTCACACCTGCCGAATAACAAAACTTCTGGCCGGGAAACTCCGGGTTCGATGAAGTTTTTTGCCTTGCCTTACGCCTGTTTTAATAGGAAGTTTGCAAGTATTGCGTTATGATTCCTCCCCCCTCCTGTTTGGGGCATAACATTAACAGATACCGCTTGGTAAGAAATCTGATGACGGATACCATCAAATTTGGCGATGCAATGTAGTGTATGCACTTTTTCTTCAGCTGTCTTCAGCTCGTATTCATCAACTTCACATGTTCAGATCAGGTCTGTGGCATGAGCGGTGTAAGTATCCAAACCAATATCTAAATTGCACGTTCGATGAAGGAGACTATCTGGTGAGACTAGCCAAGTAGCTTGAAGAGGTTTGATTAAGCTTGTAAATATCCTTGTGCATGGTATTGGAGCATGTATATATGGTGATGTTTTGCCCAGTGGCACTGGGCTGTGGTAAAAAGACTTCCATGAATATAAAACCTGGCACCTATTTAGAGAGCTATTTGGGCCTCAACGAGCACCTGTTTCCATTCTGAATAACCACCATTCCTTGAAAGGCGCGGTCGTTTTAACAATCCAGCTCCGAGATCTTCATATTTATCCTTCCCTGCTTAGTCTGATTCCTCCCTACATGCGCTTTTCTAGTACAGTACTCTATCAGCTGATCAGATGCCAGTGGGCAGAAGGGCCAGCCTTCAAGCTCGCTCCGTCTGCCCAAAGACCTCATCGGAGTAGATGACGCGGGGCGGTGAGCTGTCACCCTAATTGGTTGCGAGCTAGTGAAAGCAGATTTTTAATATGTATTTCTTAATATGGGGTTCGCACAGAGCTTTCAAATTTGACTCGAATAGCCACAAATACCTCCTCTACAGATCTGTTGCACTAGAATACGCCCATTTAAATATTTTTGCGCTCCCTTTAAAGCGTTGTGGAGTAAGCATTCTTCATTTGTCGCGCAGCTTGTTTCACACTGGCATCCACCCAAGCGCATCCATATGGCTGGAAAGGAAAGGGCTTCCATAGCATCTTAGTAGCTGAAGGAAAATTTATCCTGCTGCAAGTTTCGTACTCTAGACCACATTCTGACCGCAGTAGTCGCTGTACCAGCTGAGCTCACCAGCATGGTTAGCTTGTGGTAGGGGGAGAGCGAAATGATAAGTAACTCGAAATGGGAACAGTGTTGGTACACCCTAAGGATTCCCCTAAAACATTTGACAAACAGCTTATATCGCAGTCTCTTTCAGATCAGTAGACCACTATTTTTTTTAGTAGCTTCAGTGCTTGTTATGCATTTAATACTGATTTTCCTTGTCTATTGGAGCTTACCTGACAAGGTAAGGAGGAAACTCTATGGAGATTGGTTAACTTGCAGGCACTTTCAATTTCACCAGTGTAGTTTTCTTTAGATTGCCTTTAAAGCCTGTCCAGAAGGCAGATGACTCGTGTTCTTACCAAATATTTGTTCCCTATACCGTTATATCGGTAGCCTTATCTGGAGTTTCTTAAAGTCAGTTCTTCAAAGCGTGTTAGGTACATGTATATTCAATTTTCTGCAAAAAAGTTCCATTTATAATTCCACACAATTCCATACCTGTGAAGGCTTGGCTTCACTCAGATGGTTGTTAGCTGAGCCCAGTTGAAAGTTCAGGCCACAACGGTCCTTGACTCAGAGCTCCTCTATGATGTGTTCAGCATCACCCAATAATAAAATTTCTTTATTCTCTCTCCCTATGAATGACGAATTGCCGCCTGTGCAGCACACCAGAGTCAATTTCTCATCCTTTATGTGTGCCGTGATGATATTTTCCTCCGGAACATATTATAACGAATGATTAGAATGACTTTGAAATAGCAAAGTACAGTATTTGATTTTTGCCTCTTCAGGAAAGTGTGCTGTGCCCTGTGACCTCTTGTTATTGATGAGGCTATTCAGTCTGGGGAAAAGCCATATGACGGACCGACATGGCGTATCATCAGGATTATCTAAGTGTGTGTTCTGACAGCATTACGCCACCCAGTGATATGGGAATGAGTGTGCTTTTCTTCCTTTGGTGTTTTTCTGATCAATAAAGGAAAGAACGGCGCCGACGGCGTATTGGTATAACGCGCGGCGAGTGAAGCTGACGTGCTCGCGCCGACACGGGTTAGAATCATACCAGAGGCGCTCTTCAATTTACTATTTTTTGGTTGGTGTCTTCATGACACCACTGAATTTCACGGCAGACAGTGGACGCCGCGTTTTTTTTGCGATGGGGATTCCAATACCAAAATAGAGAAAAAAAACACCAACTACATTGAAGACCTAACTCCGAGAACAAACTATTTTGGCCATAGGCGCTACTACCCCCCCCTCTGGTGAGCCCAAGGCTAGGCTGCTCGCGAAAGGGGTTGACTTCTGCTTTCTTTTGTTCTTCTAGGCATTATCTTTCAAATAAGCACTCTAAATGGTTACCCAGCAATTCGTCCAGCATGCAGCTTCGAGCCGGCTGTGATCGTTCAAAACGGATGGCATCTATGCCTAAAGAAAGCTTCAGTGGCTGCCCTTAAGGTTCTGCATGAAGACAAAAGTGAATACAACACCATGCACATCAATGTAAGTATCTACAACAAAGCTCAAGACTATCGTCCAAAAGGTTCCGTACATGACGGCTTTTGCTGGTAGCACCAGTATATATAACTGTATTGTTGGGATGAAATAGCAAAGGCTGCAATCCTATGTGCCTGATTTCTTTTTTTACAGCACTAGCTGAACTGTGTGTAGCTTCCTCTTCTCGAATAAAAAGCGGCAGAGCTAAGGTCATTGTCCGGAATGGCTATCAGTGTAATGTTTTTACCAAGAGTACTACATGAGTCGAAGAGAAGCGTTGAGTGTGTTAACTAGATAAATTTTGATATCCTCATTTACAGTATTCCTCGGCAAACGGGACTCTGACGTGCATCCTAACAAAAGTTGCCTTCTGAATTAACCGATTTGGCGTTCCTAAACGCCACACGGACTATCAGGGACAAGGTATTGGAAGGTTGGTTGTAAAAAAATATATTGGATCCACTGCAGTGAATTAAGTGACGGAGTGTGAAGGGAGACTGGATGAGCAGGGCTGCGACTGGCTCTGGGGCCACTCTAGATGACCGGGCACGGTTGGCCGGCAGCGACCTGGAAGGCATAGCCAATAATGCGATGCTATAACTCCGTTTGTGAGCGGCGCAATGCAGCATCCCATCACTCCTATGATTCCATCACTTGAAAGGGATGTTTCAGTTCGTTTGAGTAAGCTTGATAAGTGTGCTTAAAATCCGGTCTGGTGGTTGGGCATAACTGACTTGATGGAGATTTTTTGCTCTATGTATGAGGGAAAGTAGCAAAGGGGATGGCATGGTGGCAGTTTGTAGTCTACACCATACCATCTGTTCGGTTTTAGTTACGGAACATTAAGGAGGGCGGAAGATTTGGCGTGAGTTTTTATAAACCATAGTGATGTCGTGATATGTGACGAGGTGGTCCCTCGCTCTGCGGAAAAAGCGCAGCCGACCAACCGTACGGTTGACGAGGTCTCGGTCTTGCTCGTGGGCAGCCGTGTTGTCCTGGGTGTCTGTAGTGAGCTGGAACCTAGAGGACTGTGATGTGGCGATTGGATCGGAGCAGAGTGCAGGATGCTACTGGCAGGGGCATGGAATTTTTGCTTTACAAAAATGCTGATAGAATCTGGGAGAAATATATCTTCAGAGAAGTAATTGCTAGAACTATTGCCGCCACTTCCGCTTCGATGGACTCGGTCGAGTCGCGAATGGGGCATATATACCAAAGCATACAAATATCTTTGATTACACCTGTCAGACCATCTTACGTGGTCAACGTACATCAAACACATCACTGCAGCATCCAGCCGATCCCCTGGGTATCTTGAACGCTCAATGAAATTTGCCGCAGCACATGTAAAGTTACTAGCCTACACCACATTAATGAGCCGAAAATTAGATTATGCAGCCGCCATTTCGAAACCCGCAGGAGGAATACGTTTCTGAGAGCATAGAAACTATCAAAATCACACTGTTAGATTTGTTCATTCCGATTATTCATCCTACACAAGTGTAACCGATCTGAAGAACCGATCCAGCTTCCCATCATTAAAGAACCATCGAAAACTAGCAACTTTAGCCATTTTTCATCATTTCTGCTATTCCTTTTCGTTAAGCGTCTACATCACAAAACACGCCCTGTTTTCAGCTCGTCACAAAACCAGACAACAGGTGTCATGGCCTTGCCCAAAAACACAAACATTGGCGCAGTCTATCTTCATCCCAACAGCAAAATGTTGTAACTGGCTTCCCAATGCCACTGTCATATTAGAAGACACCCTTGCATTCAAAGATAAGCTTAAACCTTATGGAACATTTTATGTTTTCGTGTACCTTTCCCCTCTAACGTTGACCTATTGTACCATGTTTTACTATGCGATTTTTACTGTTCTCTAGTCTGTTATTGAATTCTTCCCCACCGTTCACCGCTCATTCCTGTCTTTTATTGGTCTTGTTTTTTTTTCTGTTGTATTCGAAAGCATATGAGCGCTCTGCACAGTGTTTTTCTGAGATGCTGGCCTGTTTCATTTTTATTTTGAACCGTGGTGTTGGCATTGTACAGAATATGTTCGTTTTTTGTTGATATTTCTGTCAACCCACCCCTCATGCAATGCGCCTTGTTTGGGGTACTTAAGGTACTAAAATAAATAAATAAATAAATAAATAAATAAATAAACCTGCAGAACGGAGAATTGTGTGAAATAAGGCAGCGGCTAACACGGTGAACGTACAAAGTAGGGGACTACTTTAAGCATCACAGACGAAAAAGCTTTATATTTCTACGTCAAAAATCTTATCTCGCTGTATGAGACCCAGAAAACTGGCGGAAGATATGCAAAGGCTTTTGAGGGGGAGCGACCACCCCCTCCGCCCCCCCCCCCCCCTTAGGACCGCCACTGCGGTGGCGTTTGGAGATGCGTGTGATTACAGCGACAGTGTTCTGCTCTGATGCGCGAATAACTTTCACGGCATTGGTGTCAGTGCTATCATTGGAGATGTAGGTGCCTAGAGCTTAGAGGTTTTGACCATTTTGTTGGGGGGCTCCACGCAAGGTGATGGGAAGAGCAGGCGGGTGATGTTTTTCAGAATTATTATTAAAATTCCAATTTTTGATGCAGACAGTTTAGGCCTATACTTTGGCTGTGTGCTGACACAGTGTCGGTCGCTTGCTGCAGATATGATTATATTTCACAGTGTTCAACCGTGCTAGATCAGATAGTGGTGTCGTCGGTGTACTGCTGCAGCGCCGAGATTGTTGCCAATTTGAGTTCTAGTACAATTACGGTAATAATAAATAGGAAGGGCTACAGGAATGCGCCCTGGAAGGTTCCTCTGCTCACCAACGTGAAGGTTTAGGTTCGGGCCGTGCCTAGCTGCAGGGAGGTGGTCCTTTCATGCAAGAAAACAGCTATGCATCAATGCATACGGAAGCTAATGTTTCAGCATAGAGAACTCCCGCTTGTTCTAACGAAGGTCAGCCCATTTGTTCATGCTGCTGTCATGCTCCTCGCTTTCATCGTGCTCTCTATTTTCTCACTCTTTAGAGTCTGCTATCGACCTTGTGCGCCGGCGCATTGCGTCACATGGCTGGCGGTAGTGTTTATTTTGCTGCATAAACTATTCACAGGCTTAGAGCGCTCGCAAGACAGCGACACCGAGATCCCTTCCCAAATCAAGCCCACAGACAGATGGTACATGTTTTTAAAGCGGTATTGAGAACAAATTGAATTTGACCAACGTTTACTGACTACTCATATTAAATGAGAAAAGAATACTTTCAACGAAAACTGTCATTGCGTTAGTTATAAAAGCCACCAGATGTAACGCAGATGTTTATGCCCCAAACAGTTTTGCGAAGCAAACTGCGATGAAGACAGGTTTTTATTGCAAATCTCTAACGCTAGAGAACATCTCTGTCCACACGTGCCAGTGATCACTATCTTTTATTCTCTCAACTTTCTAATCAACGCAACCAGTGGGTCGAGAAACAGTACGTTTTTGTTACTTGAAATTTCTTAGCACTACAATCTTCCCTTTGTGCCCAATGAACGTTGAGACAAAAAGGAAACAGAAATATACTTTTAATAAGGGAGTAATTACTCATAGGCATCCACCCAAGCGCAGCCATACGGCTACAAAGGAAAGCTATGCAGCTTTCTCAGAAACTGAGTAGTTAAAGAAAAATGCTTTTTGTCTGGGGTTCGAACCCGGGACCACCGCTTCACTGGAGCAGTCGCCCTACCAACTGAGCTAACCGGGACGGCAAGCTTATGGTAGGGCGAGAGAGAATTGATCACTAACTCGAAGTTTGCCGTCCCGGTTGCCGTCCCGGTTAGCTCAGTTGGTAGAGCGACTGCTCCAGTGAAGCGGTGGTCCCGGGTTCGAACCCCGGACCAGGAGGAATTTTTCTTTAACTACGAAGTTTCTGAGAAAGCTGTATAGCTTCCCTTTGTAGCCGTATGGCTGCGCTTGGGTGGATGCCAATGAGTAATTACTCCCTTATTACAAATTTACTCCACCCTGGGGGCTTCCCCTAAACATTTGACCAACACTGTTCCCACTTCGAGTTATTAATTCGCTATCGCCCTACCATAAGCTTGCCGTCCCAGTTAGCTCAGTTGGTATAGAGACTGCTCCGGTGAAGCGGTGGTCCCGGGTTCGAACCCCGGACCAGGACGAATTTTTCTTTAACTATGAAGTTTCTGAGAAAGTTGTATAGCTTCCCTTTGTAGCCGTATGGCTGCCCTTGGGTGGATGCCAATGAGTAATTATTTTATTTTATTTATTTATTTCATACTGCAGACCATCTTACAGATCCAAGCAGAACAAGATAACACAGATACACGGGTAAAAGTAAAATAAAAATAAAAATAAAAAAGGCATGCAGGATGACTATGCGCTTACATTTTATCATGTCAGAGAATTCCACTCACTGATGTAAGACAAAAACTCCCCCAACGTTGTGCTTAAGTTTGCGGCGGTACTTTTACGTAATGCCGCTTTCAAGGTTTGGACAAATCGTTCAGCTTGTCCATTACTGCTGGGATGGTAGGCTGATGTGCGCACATGCCGCGTGCCAGTGCTTTTAAGGTAATTTGAAAAAGCAGCCGAAATGAATTGCGGGCCATTGTCGGACACCACCACTTCAGGGTAACCAAACCTGCAGAAGATTTCGTGTAGCCGGTTTACAGTGCTTTCTGCTGACGTGTCGCGCATCTGGCACACCTCAGGCCACTTGGAGCGAGCGTCGACCACAGCCAGGAACATGGCACCCTTGAGAGGTCCTGCAAAATCGATGTGCAGACGTTCCCATGGTCTGGTTGGCCATGCCCACGGGTGCAAAGGAGCATGGCAAGGCATTGTGCGCTGCGTTAGACACGGATTGCACGACAGCACATGAGATTCAATGTCGCGACCGATTCCTGGACACCACACGTAGCTGCATGCTAGTTCTTTCATTCTAAGAATGCGAGGGTGTCCCTGGTGCAATTCTTCGAGCATTTGAGGCTGGTATTTTTGAGGAATACCAACACGCATTGGAAGAATGAGGCATTCTAGTTGCGCGGAAAGTTCATAGCGCCTGTGAAAGAATGGCTTCATTTCTTCACTCACGACGCCCTCAGGCCACCCGTTCATTACGTGCTGCCTGATTTGTCTTAGAAGCGAACCTCGGCTCGTTTCACGTGCCACCTCACGATAGTCAATTGGCAGGGACGGCATGCGTAGGAGATAAAACTGCTCATCCGAGCGTTCTTCGCTGTCACTCGGCAAAGGCAAACGAGATAAGCAATCTGCGTCGGCGTTTTGAGACGACGGTTTATACTTCAAGCTAAAATTGTAGGCAGACAGAAGTACAGCCCACCGTTGTATTCTAGCTGCGGCAATGGTTGGGATTCCCGTCTTGGCACCGAAAATTGTCTGCAAGGGCTTGTGGTCCGTAACAAGAACAAACGAACGCCCAAAAAGGTAGTAGTGGAAATGCTCGACGCCAAAAACTAGAGCAAGTGCCTCTTTTTCCAACTTACTATAATATACCTCTACTGAAGATAGTGTGCGCGATGCGTACGGATGGCATTCACCGTTTGGCTGCACATGAGAGATGACAGCTCCTATACCGTATGCCGATGCATCACACGACAACTGCAGCGGTGCACTGGGGTCGTAGTGCGTAAGAACGGGTGGTTGTAAAATCAGCTTCTTTATGTCCGAGAACGCAGCTTCGCACTCGTAATTCCAGGCCCAGGGAACACCAAGCCGCAGCAATCTGTTGAAAGGAAAAACAACGCTTGATAGGTTGGGAACAAACTTGCCGTAGTAGTTTATCAAGCCCAACAACGAACGCAACTGTTGCTTATCCGTAGGACGAGGAGCCTTTGCAATAGCTTCTAGCTTGTCAGTAGCTGGTTCTACTCCGTGCCTGCTAATGACATGGCCCAAGTACTGCAGCTTGTGTTTGAAAAATTCGCACTTTTCCTTCTTTATTCTGATGCCTCTCTCTGACAACCGTTTCAGTACCGCCTCCAAATTCTTCAGATCCTCCTCTTCCGTCCTACCGGTGACCATCATGTCATCAATGTAGCAAGTAACTCCGTCAAGACCCTTCAGGACGTTGTCCATGATCTTCTGAAAGATCGCGGGTGCTGAGGCTATGCCGAAAGGCAAACGATTAAGCACATACAAGCCTTTGTGCGTATTCAAAGTCAGGTAGGCTTTCGACTCTTCGTCCATCTCTACTTGCTGATAAGCCCTATTCAGATCGATTTTCGAGAACTTTTGACCTCCTGCCAACGCTGAAAAAAGTTCAGCCAACTTTGGAAGCGGGTAAGTCTCCACATCTAAAATCGGGTTCAGCGTGAGTTTGTAATCGCCACCAATTCTAATTGACCCATCGCGCTTCACTACGAGAACAATTGGCGTAGCGTACATGCTACTGGCGACGCGAGAAATGATTCTCAACTTCTCGAGCTTTGTAGTTCAGCCTCTACCCCTTCTACAAGAGCGAAAGGAACACTCCGTGCCTTCAGGAAACGGGGCACTTGGCCATCCTTGAACCGGAGGCTTGCCTGCTCTCCCTGTATGGTTCCTAGCTCGTCCTTGAACACGTCTTCGTTTTTTCGTAGCAGAGTTTGTAATGCTGCCGGCGTACTGCCTGATGTAGAGGACACCTTGCAAAGGCGTTGGAAGCCTGCCCAATCCAGCCTGATATGCTGTAGCCAGTTGCGACCTAAAAGTGGTGTCCGGTTTTGCGTTAGAATGTACAGCGGCAGTAAAGCCTCTTGGTTGTTGTGGCGTACGAGCACATCTATTACGCCAACATGTTTCACAGTTTCCCCTGTCTTCAGTTGCATCTTTGTTCGCTGCAAACGTATACCGGGAAAGTACACTTTCGCCTGACGATGAGACATGGCCGATACTGCTGCTCCAGTGTCAAGCTATATTTCTAAGGTAGTTCCTTCCACATTAACTTCTACCATTATGGGCGGTGTCCGAGACATGCCGACACTGTTCAGCTCTGTTAGGTCTTGCTGGGCGTTGCACTGAAGAGCGCGCATGCACTGCTTCTGTCCTTTCGAATCTGTCCTTATTTTGCACATCTTGCGTATGTGTCCTCGGCGGTTACATTCGAAGCAAGTAGCTCTTAAGTGCGGACATGCTTGTGCGTCATGCTTGACAGAACAACAACGATAGCATGAAGGGGGCTTTTCGCGACTGCTAGCGTGCCTGTTCTTTTCCTTTCCACCCTGCATTCGGTGAACTTGTTCAGCACTGTATGATAAGGCATGAGCTGTCGCTGCATTGTTCATTGCGGCTTCCGAGGCCAATGCTCGGTCAACTGCCTTCTGAAACGTTAAATGCTTGTCTTCGACAAACAGCTGTCTTTGAATGTCAGTTCGCCGCATGCCACAAATAAACTTGTCACGAAGCGCATCGTCGAGAAAAGAAGTGAAATCGCAGGTTTGAGCCAGCCTGCGTATCTCTTCTACAAACGGCGCTATCGTTTGCGTTTCACGCTGCGTTGCTCGGTAAAACTTCCCTCTCTCGGCAATTACGGATGGCTTTGGAGACAGATGTGTGTTCAAAACTTCTCTTAACACGCTTACCGACTTCGAAGTAGGTGTATCGGAAGCAGTCAAAGACTTTAAAAGTTGGCAGGTTTTCGGACCGATGAGACTCACGAAAACGTCGACTTGAAGGTCGGCTGGAACCTTGTTCGCCCTCAGGTACGAGGAAAGTCGCTCGTCGTACGACGTCCAGTCACTGGTCGAGTCGTCGAAAGGCTCCATCTGTCCCAGCTGCAAGGCCATTTCACAGTAGTCTCAGTTCCGAAGTGAGGAAAAGAATACCAACTTAGCTCCCGGTTCCCGCTGTAGATGCGTTGATCCTCGTCGCCATTATTTGGTGTTCTTCCGTGCAAGCAAGAACCACGAAGCTGCAGCTAAGTACGTCGACGGAATTTCTTAATTCCATCTAACAAAGTTACTGGCGAGCGCCAGCAGATCTGGGCCGACGTCAATGACAAGCTAGGAAGAAGTGCATGGAAGTGCCCGCGACACCACTCGGTGGCCCGGTATATAAGCCCTTATCAAAGGGGCGTGTCCCGGTAGCGCGCGTGTTGCTATCAGTAGGCGCGCAGCCACCACACATTTGACCAGAAATATTTTTTATTTTAAAAAATGAAATTGTCTCGAATCTACTGTTGATAGAAGATAGGGTGTCGAGGTACACTCGCGAAAAAGTAGGTCCAGAATAACAAGCCGGCCAAAGGTGCCTCCGAGATGTCCCGAAAAAAAGAGTCGAACAAATGGTTGACGCGGAGCAGATACGCTGCCAAATAGAACAGCGGCTAGAAGCCGCTCACGGCTTGGGTGCGTTCCTTTCTACACCGATTGGTTTTCAATGACTAACTCTTCTCTATTTATGATTTATATGTAGTTAGGGCTGCTTTATTATCTTTTTTTTCTTGCTTTAATAAACGCATATTAGATAGAGGGCTAAAATCCAAGCGAATATTTTGGATGGCCTTTAATCATTTGAAGCCGGTAAAGGTAAAGGTTTGGTTTGGTTTATGGGGTTTAACGTCCCAAAGCGACTAAGGCTATGAGAGACGCCGTAGTGGAGGGCTCCGGAAATTTAGACCACCTGGGGTTCTTTAACGTGCACTGACCTCGCACAGTACACGGGCCTCTAGAATTTCTCCTCCAAAGAAATTCCAGCCGCCGCGGCCGGGATCGAACCCGCGTCCTTTGGGTCAGCAGCCGAGCACCATAATCACTGAGCCACCGCGGCGGCAGGTAAAGGTAAAGAAATAATTGATTTGGTCCATTTCTTCTAATGCGTGAGCACTAATCCTTTTTCTAATGAGTGAGCACTAATGCTTACATTCTTAGGAAAACCCATCGTCTGTTTGAAACGAGTGAGACCTGCAGAAATAAATATTGCCGCGACTGGGTTTGTGGCAGCGGTGGCGCGAACTGATCAGCCTCGCTAGCCACGGCACGAGAGTATTATGCTATAGCTGCAACCGATCACCCCTCGTATTTAGCTGCCACTCTATTGAGCGGTGCATTGAATGCCGTGGTTTTCAGCAACTTTCATTCGTGCGCAGTGGCTCCAGAACATACCACTAACGCAGGCCCGGCTAAGTTGCGTTAAGCGACCCCAAAATGTAATAGTTTGCTCCCGATCTCGCCTATCTTTGCTAGAATTCTGACATTTAAACCATAGGCTCGAACCGAAAGTGAAATGAAACGAAACGTGCTAGCGTCCGTACTCCGCATTTGTCGAACTAAGCTAAGATTTGTCACCCATCACGCGGGATACCTCAACACAAATATCACAAAAGCACCTTCACTACTCCTGATACAGTGAGGAAAAGTGTATCATATGACAATTCGTTGCAATATGCTTTTATATCTTCGTGGAACACGGAAACACCGGTAGTGCATATAATCACGTTATTTTTATTTAGGTGAGCCTGCTATATTTAACGCATCGGATTGCGTCCGCCGGAAGCTTCAATTCGTCTGCACCTCAACAAGTTCCTCACAAGGCGCCGAAAACATTTTTTGAGGCAGAAGCATCTAGCAAACTTGAAATAGTCAGTAAGTCGCTGATGTAATTTCCTGGGATTCTTTTCTATCTTAATCGCACGGTATACATTTTTGTCACAACGAAAAAGCTTAAGCCGATGCAGTATTGATTACGTATAGCAATCTAAGACGCTCAATAATAATCGCTGCTGGCTGTAATTAGGGCAAAGCAGCATTCACTTTCTACCTGAGAAAAAAAAAATTCAATGCACACAGGTTTTCCACCGTTAAACGTGCCAATAACATTCATGACGTTTGCAGTGAGCGCTGCTATAAAAGGAAACAGAATGTCATTAAAGCTGCTCAGTCGCATTGCCCCTGTATTTTGAAGGTTGAAGGTTGAAGGTTTATTTCCACAACTAGGTGTTACGAGGACAGCCAGAGAAAAAGCTGTATAGACAGCTTGAGAGGTCCTGACTTCCTCTTAGAGTGCGGCACTGACGGCGGCGGAGCATATCAAACAAAATGTAGAGAAAAATCGGGCATGTTCGGTAAAGAGAATAAGACATGTACGTTAGTATGTAGTGCAGTGTGCTTGTAAAAGAAAAAAAAGACTGTGTTAGATCAAAGAGCCTATAAAGGCAAAGACGGGCAGGAGAAAATAAAGGACAGCAAAACTGACAAGAGCTTCAACATGAGAATTGGAAGAAAAAACTACTTAACGAGCATTTGGGGCAGTTATGTCAGAGATATATTGGATACATTAAGATTCTTGTGGCAGTACAACTGGTTCAGAGGCGTCGGTAAGGTATGCTGCAACATTTGTTTGGCATAATTTGTGCGGCATTTCTTAACATTCCAAGGCTCTGCTGCGCGGGCATGTTACACAGTTCTGCTTTGCTCTAACCCAGCAAGTGTAAGTGAGGAGTCATCATTTTTCATTATGGCGAGTTTATATTTATAGGACAGCCTATAGTTATGCATGGACTTCATTTGTATAACGCTGCGTTGATGAAAAACGCCCGCAGTGCAGAAGAAACGCGGCACTTTACATGCAATGCGTATAATACATTTTTCTAGGATAGTGAGTTTGTTAATATTTTCAGCTGTGGTTGCTGCCCACACCATACATCCGTAGTTGGCTTGGGAAGAGAACAAAGAGTGGTAGAGTAACATGTTGAGTGACGTAGGAAGATTGAAGCAATTACGGCGCATGATACCAACTCTTCTGGAAAGTATCTGAACTACGTAATTAATATGGTCATTCCACGACATATCTTCTGCGAACTAAACGTCCAGGGTTTTCGCAGACTGCACAAATTCTATTCTGGTATTGTTTAATTCAGTTGGAGGAAGTGCAAAGTGTTTATGACGTGGATGAAACATGACTGCTGCAGTTTTACTAACGTTAACTTTTAAGTGATTATCAGCCATTCAAGTATTCGTTTCTTTTAATGTTTCATTAGCTCGATTTGCGAGATGAGCAGTTATGGTAGCTGAAAAAAGCAGACTAGCGTCATCTGCGTAAATTATGTACTTAGCAGTGCTACCAATGTGGACAATATAATTGACATAAAGAACAAAACGAAACGGACCCAAAATGCTCCCTTGCGGAACGCCAGAAGCTACCGATTTCAGCAGGGAGCATTCACCGGCAATACTAACTAACTCAGACCTATGTCGCAAGTATGAGAAAATCAGCATATGGGCTATGACTCTAATACCGCAGGTATCCGATTTTTTTTTAAGCAACAATAAGTGATTAACAAGGTCAAACGCCTTTGAAAAATCTAAAAAAAACTTCAAGTACCATGTCTTTTGCTCAAAATTTTCTACTATGAATTCTTTCTTAGCAAGGAGAGCTAACTAAATCGATCTGTTTGCACGAAAGTCATATTGAGCTGTAGTGATAATGTTATAACTTTCGAGACGTCACAGCTACCGCTCCAAGCTCTTCATACTGCAACAGTGAAAAAACGTAGAGTTCTTCTCCCGTTAGTCTTTTAACCATCGTATATCATTTGAAGTTCCAGTCTTGCTGTCTTATATATACAGAAAGTATTCGGAAAACGAGGCAAGTAGTTCCAAATTGGCAATATAACTACGCACGTAAAAGGGCGGGCCGTGTATGAAAAAGTGCTGAAGTTACAGCATTCGACTAATCTCTTTCGCTACCACAATAAGAATAGCGCTGTCAGACTAGATCTGAATATGTGTGTACTATTCTTCTGCCCCTATGCCATGAGCAAAATCTGGTAGCCTGAACGCCTTTTAATGACCCTGTAATAATAATAAAAATAATTTATTTTAAAAATTACATTGTACAAATACGAGCCTGCCCAAGCCAGTGATGGGCTTGAGGGGCAGTGCTCGGCAGAATGGAGCAAGCCAGAGAACGGCACAGTCAATAAATACTGCACAAGAATCAGAATAAAACTAAGGAAAGGCAGTAAGAAAGAACAGGGAAAAAATGGAAAAAAAAAGAAAAGAAACAAAATTACACACACAAATAAAGATAGCAGATTTCACATCTTTCCGAGTGCTGAAAGATAAAACATTATCTGGCAGGTCGTTGAACACATCTGGTACATAAAAGGCACGGACTTGTTTGCCATATCTTGTCCGTACTGTGGGCAAGGTAAAGCGGTCGCGTGGACGTATGCTCTGGCGGGGACATACGGGGGCAGAACTCATTGTTCCATATATACCTAAGGATTACTGCTTCTTTGAATATTCTTCCTTTTTATTTTTTAAATTCTTTTATATTAAAACAATCCGTGTTGGCGAGATGGGCGTTGATATAGATAGTCAAACCTCACTAATCTAGTTGAAAAGCATCAACTTTTGATTGTTCCGATATTTACAGAGAGCCGATCTGATTCCAAAGCATACGTCTTAGAGGCATACGTGTTTTGTGATATTCGATGTGGACACATGGCTTCATATACCCGCTTCCTGTATGTTTCAACCTTTATGAAGAAAGTAAGTATATTGGGGCTACAATAATCTTGCCATATTGTCGAATTAGATGATAGCTACATAAGCCCCAGTGAGTTTCACGCTGTTGAGAACTTGAGCTGAGTTGCCTGGCCATTTAATAATGACTGATGTTGCAGACTACTATGCAGCGCATTCTGTGCACAATTCTGTGCAGACTGCTGCGCAGCTAACTACGCGTTCCAGCGGTATTCCATGAACTTACAGTGCACCTTTCGATGCCGAAAATAGAAAGAGCACAAGTGTTCCCAGCTACCGTACTTGTTGAAACACAATCTGACATTAGGGAAATATTACGTAAACGATATCCCCTGTTTTTGTGTCAATTACGTTTGGTCGAATGGAATTTTGGTCCAGCATTCACAAGTAACCTTCTACATGCTACCCCGCGACGTACTACTTTGTACAGGGTAGCAGTTATGTAGTAAACTGGAATGAATAATGAACTGTTTATTTAGAAAGGGACGCTCGGGGCCGTTTGTTCGGGTATTTAGTTGTTAAGGATGAGAAAAGTAGGGGCCTAGTGATACATGAAAGGAAGGCATCTGTGGTCTAGCCATGATGTACACTGCTTCAGGGCGCACTTTGTCTAAAGTGCGTAGAGCCGGAAGCGTTTTCCGCACCACTTTGGCTGCTTCTGTGGCACTGGTGGCGTCACATATAATTGAATACTAAATACTAAGTGATGACAAATCATTAATTAATGGTTAATCACTGATTAATGTCTTAATACTAATTAACTACTAATTAATGACGCTTCAGCTTCGCCTTTAGGAGTGGACCGCGACAGCGTGTTGTAGCGCTGCCAGGGAGTCCACGGAACGCCACCACCCGTTCGGCGCGATGCTTTGCCATTTGAACGCAACGCTTTTTGAGGAAAGGAAATGGCGCAGTAATTATCTGTCATCTTGGTGGACACCTGAACCGCACCGTAGAGGAAGGGAGGTAGTGGGAGTGAAGGAAGACACAGAGGGCCCGTAATGAAGGAAATGAAAATTGTATTTGAGGAAAAGAAATTACGCAGTAACTATCTCACATATCCCGGTAGACACCCGTCAAAATTCAGGGAGGGGGGCACTTTTTTTACCTAAAGTGCGGTCACTGATGTGTGGTTAAGATGTTAAGCTTCGCCTCTAAGAGTGGAACGCGACAGCATCTTGCAACGCTGCCAGGGAGTCCATAGAACGCCATTGCCCATTCGGTTTCACGCCTCGCTCGTCAGTAAATTGGTTTTTGAGGAAAGGAAATGTACCTGTCTCTCATATCTCGGTGGAAACCTAAACCTCGCCGGAAGGGAAGGGAGGACGATGGGAGTGAGCGAAGACATCGTATTCACTAGACGCGCCTTTGTTCGTTCCAAACCATCGAGCTGGCATGGCGGAGTGGATAGCATGCTCGTCTCGCATGCCGAAGACCGGGGTTCGATTTCCGAGCTCGACCAATTTCCTGCTCTGTTTTATTTATTTAGATGGCCTGACTGGGAAAGTTAATTAGGCTAATTGGGTAATTAAGCAGTTAACTAAGCTCAGTCACACTTACTTGGAGCATCACTATACGATCCCTTCAATTGGTTGCATGGTTACTAGCCAAGTACAATTGGCCCCGTTTGAAATTCGCGCACTGTGACGTCCCGACCGTTTCGACCAATTGAAAAGCGTGACATTTCTGTCGACCACTGCTGCTTACAACGATGAGGCATTAAAGGCTTTCGCCTTAATATCTTCCCAGATTCCGTTCTCTCCGGCTCAGGTCAATGCACGAAATTCCCCGTAATCGGTGGGAAAACCATGCTTGGAGACGAGGTCGTCGCGTTCCTTGCGGAACTCTGAACAATGCCAAGCTAGGTGGCTCTCAATCGGCATGACCAGATCTTCATTACCATGATCATCGCCGATGCCGCCTACACGCCAAACATCATCCGTGAACGGCTTACCAGCCCTCGCTGGCATCAAGTGGACAATGTAGACGCCATTAAGTGCCCGTTCTGTGGCTGTGTGTGTGGTGCTAATCTGTACCACCTAAATTGTATAAAACAGCTACCTTTTCATCATTCTTTGTTACATGTCAACATGCAAAATACCTTTATCTTCTGGAGTGTGCTAGCGATAAACTGATATCGCGTTTTATTGTGTCTCTCTGTTAGCTTCGCCTATTATCGAGACACTGTCTTATGCAAAAAAAAAGGTTTGATGAAAAATTTATCGCAGTGTATTTCCGCCGTGCAACAACGATAATGTTCGCAGCGAACGCCCGTTTGAAAACATCTCTGCCTCTCCCGTAACCGAGAGTAGAGTAAACATGAAATGTTTACGGGCATAACACATTGGTTGTAGATGATACTAGCCAAAAGCTTGAAATGGCTCTAGTGTTCGACACACCACACATACTGTGCACTGGTCCATGTGGACGCAATCGTTTCCTGCGAGTGTCTGGGGAATCTCTTACGCCCTGCCTCGTCAGCTGTATTCGGTTTCTGTCAGGCTCCATTGCTCGGCTTAAGCAGCTGTAACGGTGGCGGCATTGAAATGCAGGACGATGCAGAAGCGTACGCGGGCACGACGAGACGGAGGCCTGACAAGAATGTATATGCAGCGCGTTCGAATACTTTTTTTTTTTTAATGCGATGTTTATTGCCTCAGGGCATAAAACGGCATGTAATGATAAATGAGGATGCCTAAATAAATGAGTAAAGGTTCGCTGATCTAATGAAATCGAGCAGTGAACGATGATGAGGTCCTTGTGTCCAAGCAGTGTATGAAGCACTGTTCTCGGGCGAAAGACCCGCTGCCGCCAGGTGCCGAATTCTTGTAGGCTTCAGCGCCGGGCAAACCCACAGCAGGTGGTGAATGTCGGCCTCAAGATTTCTGTTCTTGCAGACTGGACACCCGGGGCGGGGAAATACACCTTCAAATTGCGGCCACTTTCGTGTAACGGCTGGAGTTAGGGCAACCCCGACCCGGATCCTCCGAAGCGCAACCTCCTCTGCACGGGTAAGACCACGGGGGAGGGTTACCGCACACGGAGGGATTAGAGCACGTGTGCGGCGCCGGAGGTGTTCCTTTTTTGTTAAAAGGAGGGTGGTGTCATCCAGTGTTAGGACTGGAGGCGAAGACGAAGTTGGGGTCACAAGGTGGGTCGCAGAATCTGCACGGCTTTGCGAACTCAGGAGGTCTCGTGGGACCCACTGTATTCGGACTGGCTGCGGGATGCGTGCCGCGAGACGATGGATGTCCTGGCAAATGCCTGGGGTGCGACTGACCCGTCGTAGTAGGCGTATGACTTGAAGAGCGTCGGTGCGGATGACAATGCGAGCCGTAGGTAGTAAGGGAACGGCGGCCACTGAGCATAGTGCCTCTTGAACGGCAAGCATCTCCACACAGAAGGAGGAAGGAGGTTCTGGGAAGCGAAACCTAGAGGTTTTGTTGAGGGCAGGCTTGCAAGGGCAGTAAATTGCAGTAGTGGTTTCGCAAGCCTGGATGCCTGCGTCAACGTAGAAAACGATGGAGCCATGCGGCAGATGTTCGAATACTTCGTGAGCGTGTATAAATCTGCCTGCCAAAGGGGAAAGCGTCATGAGGTGAAGGCCCAGCGGCCGGTCTTTTACATGCGTGAGTGTGGGACCGCTGCGCCATCCTTGGGGACGGCGCGGAACCAGTGTTTCCGCCCAAAGACCTTCCTCGCCCTGGAGCTCCCTTCTAGCTCTAAGCTGTCCTCTCTCTTAGAGAGTATCGTTAAATCTCGTACGGTGCCCGGATGCTCTCGTTACAGCTCCCGGATATGTGGAATTCACAGCCCAGATGTTGGCTCTCGGTCTCGGCGTGACCTCACCACACTGCCTACAACGGGAGCTAAAAGCATTTCATGCTTAATAACCAAGCCAGAACAAGCGCATAAAACAGAAAATGACTGAACTACAGGTCCTCAGCCCAAGCGTCTACCTTGTCTACGAGTCCTGCTTTCAAGCTAACTGCTCTAAATGGGAGAGAGAAAGCTGTTTAATGAAAAATAGATTTTAGCTCTGAATATTTTCTGATATGCTACTCTGAATAGGGGACGGAATAGGGGAGTAAAGATGGAAGAAGGTTGCTAGAAAAGAATGCGGCTATTGAAGAGGGTTGCAACGCAGTAGTTAACTGCATGATGGTTTCTTAGAATGCAACCAAAGTCAAGTTCTGTGCATGCACAGCACGGTGAGCACGTGTGAGAAAGTGTTGCGAAAATTTATAGCTAGTCTAAAACACCAATAGCGTCTAAACAGGTAAATGAGAAGGCTGTTGCACGTCGCTGCTGTCTGTAGCAGCCTAAAGGACCTAATCGAGGCTCCACTGTGAGTGGCACTTGCCTGACGGACAGCATGCATTGTTCATAGTGCCCGAGCTCGTTAGTATACCTGGACTTTCGAAAATAATATGAACGCCAGTGTCCACTCAGCCGCAGTTGTCACAATACGGACTGTCTGTTTGCTTGACAAGGTATCGTAGGCTGTTCGTGAATGGAATGTTAAGATGAAGGCGATGATAAATTGTTTCTAGTTGATGCAGAAAGCCGAGTGGCAACTTTAATTTGAGCTGTGGGTCGAATGAATGGAGAAAGGCGTAATGATGACTTGGCAAGTTCCAGAGGCGGTTTTTTTTTAGTCTGGGTACATCATGTGGCCACTTGGGATGCATCCGATTTTGTGAAGATGTACTTATAGTCACGACGCTGCAGGCCTGTGGGCCGCTTCATCTGCTCTCTCGTTGGCCAGGATGCCGCAATCAGCTGGAATCCAATAAAAAATTATAAAGTGGCCTTCAGCAACAGCCAAGTAGTGCAGGTATCTAATGTCATGTGAAGCTTGCTGATGATTTTGTTCTCTTCAGCTTTTTTATTTGTCGAAGAAAACACACTCGCTAAGGTTCAAAGAAAAATAAAGAGAATTGACGTTTCGGCGCCCGTACGGGTGCCTTGATCACAAAGAAGCGAAGAACGGGCAGGAGAGCTATATATGGGCGGTTTTATGAAGGGTGCGCAGGTATATATATCTTTGCGAGATTGCCACGGGTCCGGTTAATCGTGTTTGGCGTGGATGGAATGCACAATGATTCTATGAGAAGGCGTTATCGTAATGATTTTTCCTTTGCGATTACACCTGCTGCGTCCCAGTCGATGGTATGGCCAGTTTCTTGATGATGTTGCGCTAAAGCATTTGAGTTAGAATTTCCTTTGGCGACGTCATTTTGGTGCTGCTTGAGCCTTGTCTTGAATTTTCCTGTTTCTCCGATATAGGAGGCGTCACAATCACGGCAGGGGATCTTGTAGACCAGGCCCGGAAAGATGTCGAGGTCAAGAGGATCCTTGACTCGCAAGAGTCGTTGCCGAAGTTTGCACGACTGAACGTGGGCCACATGAATGTCATAATCTGAAAAGATCCGAGCAAGAGTCTCAATCACACCATGGGCATACGGAATAGGTACCCGCTTCTTTGCGCATGCGTCAGTTCGGATAGTCGGAGCAGAGGAGCGTCGTTCCTGGGATCGCAGTATTTGGGCTGCGTAGCCGTTCCGTATCAGTTCTTGCCTGACCTGTTTAACTTCTGCTGCTCTGCGCTTAGGACTTGAGCATATCCTAAATGCGCGGTTGAACAGAGCCGCAGCGACTGAGCGCTTGTGCCCGATGGGATGAGATGACTGAAAGTTTAGGTACATTCCGGTGTGAGTGGGCTTACGATAGACGGTGGTTTGCAGAGAATGCGGTGAACGTTCCACGAGGACATCGAGGAAAGCGATGTGGCCATCCACCTCCTCCTCTAGGGTGAACTGAATGCTTTGCTGGAACGTGTTGAGGTGCGATAGAAACCTGTGTACGTCTGGCCGGTTTATGACACAGAGCAGTCATCGACATAGCGTACAAAAAAAAACTGCGGTGGGGGGTGGAATGAGGCAAGTGCTGCGATTCTATGGATTCTAAGGCAACGTTTGCACATACTACAGAAACTGAGGCACCCATGGCTGTTCCGAAAGTCTGTCTGTAGAAGTTCTTGTTGAAGGTGAAGTATTGGAGAGGCAGAATTTTAAGAGTCAGCAGAGGTCGTCGGCTTCAATCGGGGTTCGTTCAGGCAGAGTCGCGTCTTCTTTCAGTGCTTTCTTCGAACACTCCACCGCAAAATCCACAGGCACAAATGTGAACATAGACTTCACATCGAAAGAAGCCATTACTTGGGTGTTGTCAATGGGCACATTCTTCAGCTTCTCGACGAAGTCGCTTGCATTCTGGACATGTGTAGCGGTTTTTCCCGCTAAAGGGGCCAACACCCGGTGAAGGTAGCCAGAGAGCTTGTTCAGCGGGGACCGTGTAAAGTCCATAATTGGACGGAGCGGTGTGCCCTCCTTGTGCACTTTTGGCACGCCGTAGATGGCAGGAGCGGCGCCATTGTGACACAGAAGCTTGTTGTAGATATATTGACCATCGGACGGGGGGACGTATTTGAATACCTCAGCGAGAAGCTTCTGAAGTTCAGCTTCGATCTTTCTGGTCGGGTCCCGGTTTATCTTTGCATAGGTATGTTTGTCCTCCAAAAGTGCCGACATCTTTTCTACATAATCAGCCCGATCTAACACCACAGTGGCGTTCCCCTTGTCGGTGGGAAGGATCACGACGGCCTCATTCTTTTGAAGTCTTTTGAGGGCTTCTTGTTCAGGGCGTGGGAGTGCGCTGTCTTTTTCTTTGCGTAACTTTGAAAGTGCTCCGATGGCACGAGAACGTGCTTGGTCGCGTAGGCTGGCGTCAATCTTTCGCACTGCTGGCTCAACGGCACATGTCATGCTTTTCGCATCGGTGACGGGCCCAGCGTTGAAGTTGAGCCCCTTGTTAAGAAGCGAGAGTTCAGCTAGGTCTAGCTTGTACGAAGACAGGTTGTGTACGCGTGATGTTGCTGTCTCTTTTGTCTGCCGCCCTAGGAGCAACCGGAACTTCGTTTCTTGACTCTTCTGTCTTTGTTCCTGAGTGTTCGCTGCCAAATTGTTCGCGTAGAGCAGGACATCAAAGGCCTCCATAGCAAGGGTACGTTCTAGTGACTTGTGAGCGAAGAAGATGTCGTTCTACAGGCGCTTAATCGTTGATTTTGTCTCCAGAATTCTCGCTTGGAGTAGAAATTTTTCGGCTCTAGCGATAACATTTTTCCCAAATGGGGTACATACCAGAATTGGTAGACGTATGGACTTCGGGACCAACCCATGGTTCTTGCATCGGAGGTTGAAGCGTAGGTGGCACTGGAATGAGGCAAGCCTTGTTTTCAGTGCAATGAACTGTCGAATCTTCGTTACGGCTGGCGGCCCGTACTTTTCGCGGAGAGTAATGATGTCTAGGGTTCGACAGAATCCCGTCAGGCGAGGAAGATTAATAGTTATTTGTCGAAAAAAACATACACTCGCTAAGGTTCGAAGAAAAATAAAAAGAATTGACGTTTCGGCGCCCGTACGGGTGCCTTGATCACAAAGAAGCGAAGAACGGGCAGGAGAGCTATATATGGGCGGTTTTTTGAAGGGTGCGCAGGTATATCTCTGGGAGATTGCCACGGGTCCGGTTAATCGTGTTTGGCGTGGATTGAATGCACAATGATTCGGTGAGAAGGCGTTTTGGTAATGAGTTTTCCTTTGCCATTACACGTGATGCGTCCCAGTCGATGGTATGGCCAGTTTCCTGATGATGATGCGCTAAAGCGTTTGAGTTAGATTTTTCCTTTGGCGACGTCATTTTGGTGCTGCTTGAGCCTTGTCTTGAATTTTCCTGTTTCTCCGACATAGGAGGCGTCACAATCACGGCAGGGGATCTTGTAGACCACATCTGGAAAGATATCGAGGTCAAGAGGATCCTTGACTCGCAAGAGTCGTTGCCGAAGTTTGCACGACGGAACGTGGGCCACATGAATGTCATCTGCTTGTTCCTGCTTGTCGATGCATGCCTACGGTCTTCTGCGTTAGCTTCTCCCTCTGAATGCGGTGAATCCGTTTGATGTAATGTTCAGTTGGATAATGGTCGACATATAGCTATTGCTTCGTTTTACCGCTCCCCGGCATGGACAGATCCTGGCGTTTTTAAATTTCTGTCGAATTTTCTATCTTCACTAAACAAAATTCTATCATAGGTGGCGATTTTAATATGCCCAATGTCCAGTGGGCCCATAACAAATGCATTGTGACTGATTCCAGTGCCTTGTCCGCAGGATTTTCTGAATTTGTACTAGCTAATGACCTGTATCAATTTGTTACGGAGCCAACTAGACGAAGAAGTAAGAATGCTTCTGTCCTCGACTTAATTTTTACTAATAGACCATCCATCATTACGGACGTTGTAGTCACTGCCGGCATAAGTGACCACGACTGCGTTGTTGCACAGCTTGCGCCTGTTAATTCTAGGGTAGCTCATGCGGGATCCAGAAGGGCTTATTTCGATGAAAAGGGCTACTACACATCCACCTGCGCTGAGCTTGAATCCTTCCTGCCAGAATTTGCTGAGTCCAGCCAAAGTTTAGGCTGCAATGAGCTGTGGATAATGTTTAGGAACACACTTCAAAAATTAATTGACCGGCACATTCCTAGTAAATGCATGTCTCGTAAACGTAGAGCTGACAAGCCATGGGTAACTCGAGACACCAGCTTACTTGTCAACAAAAAACACCGCCTCCTAAGCAGATACAAAAGGAAAAAGGATCGTAATGTTTATGACTTGTTAAAGCGTCTTGGTAAAGAAATAAAAACCAAGAACCTGATCGCCAAGAATAACTGCTTTTATGCCTTGGGTACTAAGCTGCAAACAAATTCTAAGGAAATGTGGAAATTCTTAAAATCTCACGGAAGGGAACCTGTAGGAATCCCGAACTTAGTAGACGATAACGGTGTTGTGGTAGATAACGATTATAAACAGGCCTGCTCATTCAGCGTTTATTTCCAATCTGTTTTTACTCAGCCTTATTCAGGTCACCTCCCCCCTGTTTCCGAGGGCCTATCCACTCTTATGCCTGAGCTGGTTGTTACTCACAGTGGTGTTGTTAAACTACTTCAGAACATTAAAGCTGACTCTGCAGGTGGACCAGACGGTCTTTCCTCGCATGTCCTACGCGCCTGTCCGGTTGTGATTGCTCACTATTTAGTTATTTTGTTCAATAGGTCTCTTTAAACAAGCTCTCTGCCTGACGAGTGGAAAGTAGCGAACGTGGTGCCGATTCATAAAGGTGGTTCCAAGAATAATGTAGCTAATTACAGGCCCATCTCTCTTACTTGCATATGCTGTAGACTATTAGAACACATCATTTACAGTTCTGTGATAAAACATCTAGAATGCAATAATTTTTTCACCGGCAGACAGCACTGTTTTAGGGCTGGCCGTTCTTGCGAAACTCAACTAGCTGAATTGAACCATGATCTCTGCTCTGCCTTCGACCGCCATGAGCAGATTGATTGCGTTTTTTTAGATTTCAGAAAGGCATTCGACGCAGTTCCCCACCTCCTGCTACTTCACAAGCTATCGTTTCTTGGCTTAACAAGAGAAGTGCTTCAATGGATTAAAAACAATCTTGAAGGGCGCAAGCAGCGCGTATTGGTCAACGGCCGGCTTTCAAATACTGCTTCTGTCACATCTGGTGTTCCGCAGGGATCAGTACCGGGGCCTCTACTGTTTTTAATCTATATCAATGACATCGTAGAAAATATTAACCGTCAGGTACGCCTGTAGCAGATGACTGTGTCTTATATCACTCGATTAAAGCCTCATGTGACACAAATAATTTACAGCAAAATCTGGACCGCACTCAGCGCTGGTGCGAGAAATGGGACATGGCTTTGAATGCTAAAAAATGTTACTATATTTCTTTTACGCGCAGTCGTACTCCTGTTTTGTCAGACTATGTTTTAAACAACCAGCTTTTATCTAAAATAACAGATTTTAAATATCTCGGTGTTTATTTTTCAGCTTACCTGACATAGAGAAAGCAGACTGAATATATATCGCAAAGGCATCTAGAATGCTAAGTTTTTTAAAAGGGAATTTTCGGGACGCTCCTCAGAAGGTTAAGGAACTTTTATACTTCACTAACATCAGGCCAATTATGGAGTACGCCTTCGCAGTATGGGACCCTCGCGTAGTAACCTATTGTGGCATGTTGGAACGGGTTCAGAATCGTGCGGCGCGGTTTGTTACCAATAAATATTCTTTTAATTATCGAAGCAACAGTATTAAGCAAGAGCTGAACTGGGACTCTTTGGAGGAGCGCCGTTTACAAATAAAATTAGAATTCCTTTACCGCACTTATTTAAAAAAAAAACTGCTATTAACCCCGAAACTTATCTGCTGCCCCCTCATTTTATATCCAGAAGGCGCGACCACGACTGGAAACTACGTGAAATAAAATGCCGTACTAACGTGTTCAAACACTCTTTCTTTCCGCACGCCATAAATGAATGGAATAAGCTGCCTCATACCATTGTTCAAAACCAGTCCGAAGAAAAGTTCCGTGCGCTGTTGTCGGTACTGTGATGTACACCCATGTTCATCTGCTGTTTTCCTGCTTTTCCTCTTCCTGTCCTTTCCCGACCAATTGACTGATGTGAATGCTCTGTTTAAACCTCTTTTTCATCCTCTGCCATCCGTTCTTTCCTATCCTGTGCAAAAAGTAGGCACATGCTGTACGATTGAATATTTGTATGTATTCCCCCCTGCAATTATGCCTTCATGGCGCTGCAGAAATGTAAATGTAAATGTAAATAATCTGAAAATATCCGAGCAATGGTCTCACTCACACCATGGGCATACGGAATAGGTGCCCGCTTCTTTGCGCATGCGTCAGTTCGGATAGTCGGAGCAGAGGCGCGTCGTTCCTGGGATCGCAGTATTTGGGCTGGGTAGCCGTTCCGTATCAGGTCTTGCCTGACCTGTTTAACTGACTGAGCGCTTGTGCCCGATGGGATGAGATGACTGAAAGTTTTGGTACCTTCTGGTGTGAGTGGGCTTACGATAAACGGTGGTTTGCAGAGAATGCGGTGAGCGTTCCACGAGGACGTCGAGGAAAGCGATGTGGCCATCCACCTCCTCCTCTAGGGTGAACTGAATGCTTTGCTGGAACGTGTTGAGGTGCGATAGAAACCTGTGTACGTCTGGCCGGTTTATGACACAGAGCAGTCATCGACATAGCGTACAAAAAAAAACTGCGGTGGGGAGGTCGAATGAGGCAAGTGATGCGGATTCTATTGATTCTAAGGCAAGGTTTGCACATACTACAGAAACTCAGGCACCCATGGCTGTTCCGATAGTCTGTCTGTAGAGGTTCTGTTGAAGGTGAAGTAAGTATTGGAGAGGCAGAATTTTAAGAGTCGGCAGAGGTCGTCGGCTTCAATCGGCCGACAACCGTATGGAGAGTGCGACATAGAGGCAAGAAAGAAAGAACGAAGCGAGGAAGAGACAATGCGCTCAAGAGATGGAAGAAGAACGCGCCGCACGACTCGAGAAGCGTCGTAACAAAAATGCGGCTAGAAGAATTCGTGCCACGTCTCGGAGTGACTCTTCAAATGCGGAAGAGACCGGTTTGAGTTCTCGAGAGCGTTGGAATGAGACGCTGCGTAGACGACGTGGCGAGGAAACAGATGAAGAACGTGGAAGAAGACTCGACACTCGAGGCTTTCGCAATTCAACAAGGGTTAACCAGAGCTAAACCACAGCCAGTTTTTTTCCTGCTGAATGCCATGGCGGCACTTTTTTTTCCAAGCAATGATTAAGTACTCGGGGACCTAAGTACGGAGAGATGTTTAGAAATGCTTTCTGAAGACGACGCTGTGCTATGTGGCGCAATCTAGATTCGCTTCAGATGCAGATATCATCTGCATAACGCTCGATAAGTACTACTTGGGGTACGTTTTGTGCTATTTGTATTAGGTGTTATTGAACAAAAGTGGGCTGAGGACACTACCCTGCGGGACGCCTGCTGTCGTCGTCTGGTCGCTGCGAATGAAGGAGGTGAAAGCCGTTCAATCGGAACTGGTCTCCAACAGGCGATTCTGATATGACAATAAAAAAAGTTGTGCTCTCGCAACAGCTGTCGAAAGTCTGAATATTTGTAGGCCACGACCGTTTCACTGAAATATGGTGCATTTGCGGAAGGCGCGAATGGTTAGATGATATGAGGTTGTTATTGCAGAATGCATGTGATTACTGCTGTGTTGATATGCGCCCTAGCGGGCCGTAAGATGTCCACGCCAACGGCTTCATTGCCAGAACAAGAACCTTGATGGCTGCGAACAGCATAGGTACCAGTTATCCCGAAATTGGTTGTCCTATGCCAATTTTCTGCTTTTCAGAGGTCATCCTGTCACGTTGCGAAGGGGTTCGGTGCACTGACTTTAGATGTGTCCATGTCTCTGGCAATTCAAGCATTGCGTTGCTGGTCTAGAGTATTCAGTTACAGGGTAAATGCTAAAGCCCATTGTAACCCATTTAGGCAGCGAAGAATCATGGCGAATTCCAATTTTACGGTGCGGCTACGTATCTCTTTGATTTCTCCACCCTTTTCAAGAATTTAAGCGGTGAGTCTCCTTGCTGAGACAAAGCCTTCATCACGGAGGTCTTGATGCGGGTTTTCGCTTGAGGAATTAAAGGGCACGGCCTCAATTTTCGCATAGCTTACGTTTACGAGTATGGGCCGCGGGCGTCTACAGTCACTCCATCCAGTTCAGTCGCAGTAAGCAGATGGTTCGCAGTGGGCAGAGTCGGTACCGATACAACATCAAGCTGCCGTTCTTGTTGAGACGATGTTTAAGCCCCTTTTCTTGGGCCGACATGACAACCTCCGTTGCACGACGTTAAGGTGAGGTTGTCTTTAGATAAGTCTACTGCTTCTTTTTCATGCCTGAAGACGACAGGAACCCCAACAGCTGGTTTTTTCATGTGAGACATGTCCGTAAATGCGGCATGGTCCACCATGTTTCATGCATTTTTGCCCAAAGGTTCACCGGCTGCGTGATCTTCTCACGGTCTCTTCGTTGCATGCTTGCGGCCAGTGGCCGCGGCGCTTTCCTTCCCCTCCAACGTGGAACGGGAGCCGAGTAATCTGGCGAAATAATTTGCTCTTCCCTCCCAGCTTTTCTGTTGTATTTGCTTACCCGCTCCCTGTTAGGATAGCCAAAGTGTACTAGGAGATGCAATTTCGAATACCCCGCTACAACCAAGCTTATATAACCTCGTCTTATCCACTAAACATCCATCTTGCTTTCACTCGGCCGAAGCAGGCTAAGAGAGCCAAGTGCTCTGGTGCTACGATTTCTGTGTTCCACGAAGCTTCCAGCTTTCTTCTCATCACTGACGACCTGTTAGAAAACCAGAGAGCGCTTGCGTTGCGAGTTCCACTTGCCTCCTACCTTCTGCCGTGCTTTCCCTCACCTGCAACCGGCAAGGAGAGCCGAGTAAGCTAGTAAAGTAGTTTGCCCTTCCATCCCAGCCTTTATCTTGTTCTTGCTGACTCGCTTTCTGCTAGGAGAGCCAAGTGTGCAAGGAGATAAGATTTCCTCTTCCCTCCCAGCTACGTGTTCCCAAACTAGCACTCTGGACAAGGAGCGAGTATGTTGACACCCTGCTCTTCCCTTCTTCTTGCCTTCTGCCACGCTTTCTACAGCCGGCAGTACGCTAGGAGAGCGGATTGCGCTGGCGATGCAGTTTCTCCGTCCTTCCCAACATGTATCATGATTTCCACCCCCCGATCACTGGAAGGACAGGTAAGTGTGCTCGGCGCTTCGTGTCGCTGTTCCATGCAAGATTCTGGAGTGCTTTGGATCTCTCTGTTCCCAGTAGAACAGCCTATTACGCTGCTTGTCTGTATTCTGCAAGCTTCCATGGTGTCTTCCATCACCGGCGCTCCTTGCTAGTAGAGTTCATTGCACGGCGAGGTCCACTGCTCCAATGTTTCATCTCACTCACGGCCTGCTAGGAGAACCAATTGCGCTGGTGATGCAGTTGTCCCATTCCCCCTAGCTACTATCGTGCTTTCCATCCACCGCTCCCTGGAAGGACAGCCAAGTCTGTTTGTAGCTGCGAGTTCTGCTTCCATTCCACCTTCTGTCATTCTCTTAATCAGCCTCTTCCCGTTAAAACTGCCCATTGCATTATAAGTTCAATTTCTTTCGAAGCTGCTTTCATGCTTTACATAACCGGTTCCTTCCTCAGAAATTTGCTTGCGTGGCGAGCTCTACTCCTCCTAGCCTCCACGGCGTTTTACAGCGAAAGCTGAAATAGCTTTGATGTAAGCCATTTATGGGATACAACGGGTACCTTCTCCTTCTATGCTGTTTTTATTATATTCACTAATATACTGTCATTTACTGAATAAATTTGAAGTTGAAAAAAAAAAACTTAGAACGGCCCACGTAGCTCAGCATGGTACGCCTGTTGCTTTTGCATTTTCTCACTCCGCGGTTCGTGTCCACCTACAAAATGAGCCAGGAATGCGCCTTTGCTTTGCTCGTAACCAAGAGAGTTTCTAGACCGCGAATAAGATTGCCAGTCTAGCCTTATTCTACTCGCGACCGCGCAATACCCGCTCACGTGGGCAACCCTGGAAACGAAGGGGCCGACCGACTTGCCCGAGGATTAACAATCCTAACGGCAGGCCCCACGGATCCAGACGCCCTCGCTGACGCCGCAAAGACTTTTGCCGATATCACCAATCTTGCGATAGAGACGAAAACCGCTTCCCTCCTCCCCTCTCCACCCCTATATCTACCGATCCCAAGCCACCCTACTCCGCAGATTGCAGATGCACTCAATTCTTAGCCACTCTAGGCTATTTCTAATAACCAACGAGGAATATCCCCTCACGCGCCCATATTGCAATCACGGAGAACCCGCTACTCAGGCGCACTTCTTCTGGGGATGGGGATATAACCCGCTACCACGTACTTTCTGAGCCAGCCCCTCCGCGGAAAGCTGGAACCAATTGTTCACCCATTCACACAAGATCACTCAACTTGCACTCACTTCACGGGCCCAGAGTGTCGCCCCTACCTGGAGGCAACAAACCACCCACATTCCCTATATCCCGACACTTGTGGCAAGTAAAGTTTTGTCGCTGTCTGCATTCGCAGTCTGGAAGCTCCACTGTATTTGGTGAAATGAAAAACGCAGAAATCGCTCACTTTGCTGGTGGACATCTCAACTATGACATTACAAAGAGAAACGAACGTCGACTGAAAGGTTGTTTCCAGCTAGTGTTCGATTTTTCTCTAATTTTGTAACAGGCCTGGTTAGCGATCACTACATCATGGATATTGAACCACAAACAAGGCCGTTGAAAGGACCATGCGCATTATGAAACTGTAAGACTGAAAAAGTCAGGTACAGAACCGCTCCGAGGGACATTTCGGTTACAAATTAATGGGTTGAGACTCTCAAAAAAGAGCTAAAATGACACATTACAGGGACCCAAACCTCAGGACATGATGGTATCACAGACTCGATGCCAGCCCACATGTGGTAAATCCACGAGAGCCTCATGAAGCGTTGGAAAAAAGCAGCAGAAGGCTAAACAAGAGAATATTGACACAAGAGATACAGATAGAAGAGAACGCGAACGAGCTCAGATCAACACTGCGGACCGGTTTGCAATGAAATGGATTGGAAGCCAGGGTGCGAGAACACATGACATCTTCTTCCCCACTTGCAAGACACAGGACGAACTAAGTCGGTGGCCTGAGGGCAGCTGGAAAGATTTGTTCAGAAATACCAGGGAATGGCGGCGGACCTAATAGACGATCTGATAAGCAGATAGCTCAACACAGACCAAGGGGACCATATTCAGCTCACTGAGCAGCAGACAACGCAGAGCTAGATGACATCTCGATAGTAGATGTATCGACAGCAATGAGTCAACGAAGAACCACATGGGCAGTGGGGGCAAATGTGGTAACCAACAAAGTGCACAGGAACTGAGTTCAAGTCTCGGTCACGGCAGTCACAGACTACCTAAACGAAAGATGGAAACGAGGTATTCTACATTAATAATGAAAACACTGCAAAGTGATCTCTATTTCAGTACCCAGGAAGAATCTTGAAGTGGACAACCTCAAGCCGATATCACTAACTTCGTGCACGAGGAAGCTAATGGAGCATGCAATAGTACATATACTCCAGGAATACGAAGGGAAAAGGAAGGTACTTTCCGAAACAACGCAAGGCTTTAGGAGCAAGTTGTCCACGCAGGACGTCATGCTCTAGCTCAAAGAAAACATCATAGGCGCATCCAACAAATGGAGCGCCAAACCTATACCTCCCCAAAGCAGGTAAAGCCGTGACTACGGACAACTTGAGACCCATCTCATTAACCTCGTGTGTGGGAATACTCATGGAGACGATGGTTCGGGATCGCCTCTCTCCATACATGGAGGGTAAGGGCCTCTATGCAGACACTATGTTCGGGTTCCGCCCGCACATGTCTGCACAGGATGTCCTACACCAACTACACAGGGACATAATACGACCCACAGCCATGCAACAAAACGACAAGGCCATTCTCGCCCTCGATCTTAAGGGAGCGTTTGACAATGCTAAACATGGCACCATACTCTCTCACTTGAACACCACTAACTGCGGGGCGAAGGCCTTCGCCATTGTCAGAGACTTCCTCTCTGCGCGTCAGGCACTCCTCCGGATCGAGGACGAGGAATACGGCCCGTACCCTATGGGTACACGAGGTACACCACAGGGGGCGGTGTTATCACCGCTCCTTTTCAACATCGCCATGATGCACCTGCCTGGCCGACTGGCTCAGGTGGAGGGCATAAAAGACGCACTCTACGCAGACGATATTACAATCTGGACCACCGAGGGGAGCCTTGGGGAGATGGAGGACCGCCTTCAGCAGGCCGCCTCCATAGTCGATGCATATGCTGCCGACTGTGGTCTCCAATGTGTTCCCGCCAAATCAGAGCTTCTACACGTCAGGCCAAACCACAAGGACAACACGTCTCTGCACATATCTGTGTCGGGCGGTCCCATCAGAGAAGTGGCAGAGCTCCGGATCCTGGGTCTGTTTATCAATAACAAACTTAAGGCGGACTCTACTATATCGAAACTCAAGAGCATAGGTGAACAGGTAGGGCGCATGATCCACCCTGTTTCCAACAAGCGGGGTGGTCTGCGGGGCAGGGACGCGCTACGACTCGCCCATGCCTTCGTGACCAGCCGGATCCTCTACACCATGCCGTACCTACGCACCACCAAACAACAAGACGAGCGCATTGACGCCATCATCAGGAAGGCAACAAAGCGAGCATTGGACCTCCCGGTGGCTACCTCCAACGCCAAACTGAAGGCGTTGGCAGTGGTAAACTCCTATCAGGAGTTGCGGGAGGCCCACCTCGTGAACCAATATACGCGGCTATCGCAGACGGTTCCTGGGCGCCGCCTGCTAAACCGCTTACACATTCAACACATATGCATACCAGAGGGGACGGAGAACAACCCGGTGCTATGGCGCCACATGCTCTTGGTCGCTCCGCTCCCTCGTAACATGGGCATGGCTTCACATGAAGGCAGACGACAAGCGCGGGTTCGCACGCTTGAGAGGCAGTATGGATATAAAGAGGGCGTCTACTACGTGGACATCACAGGGCCGTCGCCCACGGGATTCTTCACGGCTGCCGTAGTCCACCGGGGAATGAATGTCGATGGGCTATCTTTTCGGGCCCCAAATTCAACACGAGCGGAGGAAGTCGCAATAGCTCTCGCTGCCGCCGATCCAAAATCGAGAAGAGTTATCACAGACTCTCGCCGGGCCTGTGAACATTATCTTGCAGGCGAAATATCCCCTCTTGCCTCCCAAATTCTAAGACGCGCTCCCGCCGATCCAACTCGCACAAAAGTGATTTGGGCTCCTGGCCACCAGGGTCTACGAGGCAATGAGGGCGCTGATGCGGCCGCCCGTGCGCTCACACACCGGGCTCCTCATCCTAGCTCTCCTGGCTCATAAGTTCATAAACCGCTTGTGCGGTTCCGCGAAATCCTAATTCATTATTGCGACAGCCACCGTCACTACCCAGTTCCCGCCAAGGGGCTGAGTAAGGCGGAGGAGCGAATTCTGCGGCGCCTGCAGACAGGAACTCTTCTCTGTCCTGCCATAGCAAAACACTTTGATCCGAACACAGATGGGCGCTGCCCGCACTGTGGAGAGATCTGCGATATCTTTCACATGGTGTGGATGTGTACTCAGAATCCTCACCTTCCCCCACCCCCACCCGAGAGGCATGGGAGACTGCCCTCCTCAACTGCTCCACACTGGAGTCTCAAAGGGCTCTAGTAAAGCGGGCGCGAGACGGGGCCTCGTCGTGCGGTGTCCCGGACTAAGGATACCGACCTTGTAGCAGGGTTTTTTGACCCTCAAACTCTCTTTGCATATAAAAGTTTTTCACCACCACCACCACCACCAAACCTATACCGGGCCTGAACCTCAATAATGCTTTTGATAACGTCAAACACGAGGACATAGAACTAATCTAGCGGCGATTGCCCCTGGCAGGAGGATCTACGATCACGTTAGAGAATTCAGAACTGAAAGAACAGCAGAAATAAATCAAGGAAACATCAAGTGCTAAACTTTTAAGCTAGGAGACAAGGGCACCGCGCAGGGCTCATTGACCTCCTTTCTTATTCAGCATAGTATTGAAGAACCTGCCACTACTGAAGACCGTCAAAGAGATAAAAGAAACGCTATATGCGCATGGCATAACAATATGAATACACACAGGCAAAGATATGCAAATAGAAGAAAGTCTTCAACAAGCAATCGATGTTGTCCAAGAATACGATGAATGGGCTGGGTTAAAATGGTCGCCAAGCAAGTACAAGCTTCTACGGATCCGGCGGCGAGCAAATGCGATATCAACACAGGAGACTTTCTTGTAGAGGTAAATGAGACATCGGTTGCCAGAGTGGACAAAATCAGGGTCCTGGACGCAAAACTCATGGACAACAGAAAGAACACCGAGAAAATAAACAGACTTAAGTCGACTGTTAAGGTACCAACCAGGCACATAAGGCGAATAGCTATCAAAAGACGAGGAGTCAAAGAGAAGGATCTTCGCCCAAAGGTTCCAGCTTTTGTCATAAGCAGAGTAGTATTCGCCATCCCCGACCGCAAGCTGCGGCGGCCGGAAAAGAACGAAATAGAGGGGATCATTAGGCAGGCATATAAAGCAGCCTTGAGGCTACCGCACTACACCTCTACGAAAAGACTTCTTCAGCTTGGGGTCTACTCCAATACCACGGAACTTTGCGAGGCACATTTATTTGCAAAAATATGAAGGCTCCAAACCACACCCGCGTGGTGGAAGATCCTGTGCAACCTTGGACTAAATTATAGAATCACATAAATAACGCGCTGACAAAACTACAGGCCAAAGTGAGGAAATTACTCACTAATAAACGAATTCCAAAAATCATGCACACTGCTTTTCACGAAGGCAGGAGGAGAGCAAGAGCAAAGGTCCTTGAAGCCATGCTAAAAGGCTCGGAATACACCGCCTACATAGATGTGGCGGAATATGAAGGATGTGACTCCTTTGTGGTAGTGGGTGCGGGCCACTCGAGTGAAACATTAAAGGCCGGTTCGGTCAAAAAAAAGAACTCAAGGACAGCGGAGGAGGCTCCTATCGCCAAGACAAAGGTCTGCAACAAAGCAATCACCATTATTAGCGACTCCAAGGTAGCTATAAAAAACAAATCCTAAAGCATCAAGACTGGAACCAACGAGAGGTGTAACTAATATGGGTGCTGGCACACTAGGTTAACAGGGAAAATGAGATGGCTCACACTGTAGTTTGAGGTTATGTCAGCCGAATAATGAGCCGGGTTGAACCCCCAATTTCATGAGAGATGCATTCATATTTCCACGCGCCTAACCCGCCGCGCGGCCTCCGCGCTGAGTCGAAGACGACGACGAAGCTGCGGTGGGCTCTCGCGGCGGGTTAGGCGCGTGGCAATATTATTTCACACCTGCACTAATTAGTTTAAACTGAAAAGCAGGATATATCCGCCACGAGACAAGAAGCTCAACATTTTCCAGCAGGAAAGGTGTTGTCGGCTCCATATGCAAGCCTTCCTTAGCCCGTCGAAACTAGTACTCATGCATGAAACGCAATAGAATCCACCTGGCAAAGAGTTCGGCGTGATAGCTGTTACGACCACATTCTGTGGACCTGGAAACAGGCACCTGCATTAGCGGAATTACTACCAGTCCCTCTACAGGGCGGTGGGAGGCTATACTGGCTAGCTCAGACCCGTTGACAGAAGTCCGAGCAACTGAGTAGGCTCCCAAGGTCACCGAGAGGCATGGGATCGAGGCCACCTATTATAGTCCCAACATTTGGTTTAGTACTTACAACACACTCTTTTCCGACCCAAACAGTCTAACACGGTGCGGTTTCGGTGTCCATCTGGAAACTGAACCAGCCGTGGGCATTTCCCGTTCTGAAAACCACCAGATGCTCTAGACCACTACCAGCAAAGTGGTCAAAAGTGCGAATAAGGCTGTACCTAAGAAGTAGGCGATAATTTGCTTCAAGCAATCTGTTGCAGGCAGGATTTAAAGGGTCAGTGCCTGATGCAAGACAACACTCTGAATCAAGCATGCGTCACTGGTCGTTCACATCACTTTCTATTCCAGTCGTTCATTCCACTCGCATGTAACACTATTTCGGTCCCGGACACGGAAGCCACATTCCAACCTTCGCGTCTTTTTTTTTTTGTCGCAGAGGGGTTCAGGTTGCCACCGATAAAATGACCTAGTTACGCACCTTTTCTTTACTTAAATCCAGGGAACGGTCACGATTGCAAATGAGGTTACACTGAGAACTATACAGTTTTGTTTGCTTCATGAAAGCGGATCCTTGAGCCCGTGAATTGCGCAGGGGACGCTTCCCCGGCGCTTTCCAACCGAGACCGTAGACGAAAGAAGGCCAAGTGTGCACGTCAACACAGCGACGTCCAGCCCGGCAACCGCCGTTTAAACATTAAAAAAGACCTGTAGCTCCAGACCTGACGGCCGCTAGTGCAAGTAGACGTATAACTGATTAGGGCGCTAAGCCGGTAAGCTTAGGTCCACTTTTTTATGCGAAGCATAGTACTTTAGCTACCACTTCAGCCCTTCACCGTGGTTATGCGCCTCCAAATCACGTGATACATGACGTCACACCACGTGACACGATGACGTCACGACAATAGAGAAACGGGGGCCCACTTCGCGCCGTCGCTGTGGTTGTGCGCCTCCAAATCACGTGATACATCACGTCACACCACGTGACACGATGACGTCACGACAGTGGAGAAACGGGGGCCCACCTCGCGCCGTCGCTGCGGTTGTGCGCCTCCAAATCACGTGATACATGACGTCACACCACGTGACACCATGGCGTCACGACAGTTGGAGAAACGGGGGCCCACCTCGCGCCGTCGCTGTGGTTGTGCGCCTCCAAATCACGTGAAACGATGATGCCACACCACGTGACACGATGACGTCACGGCAGTTGAGAAACGGGGGCCCACCTCACGCCGTCGCTGTGGTTGTGCGCCTCCAAATTACGCGACACGATGATGCTTCGCATCCTCCAGGCTTAACCAAGTTAAGCCTCAGCCCTTTTTTTTTTCACCCGCTTCCTGCTTTGAAGCCAAGGGTGCTTGGCGATGTGATTTCCTCCTCTCTGCCAGCTTCAACAATTGTTCCTAGGATCTGGTACGAGGCGCGTGGTGCAAGTGCGCGGACGCTGTGGTCTCATTTTCCTCTCGGCGTCCATCCTTTCTATCTCCGGCTCCTTGATATGAGAGCGGCGCGCTGGCGATGCTTTTGCCCCCTCCTTTCAAGCTTCTATCGTGCTCTCCATCAGCCATTCAATGCAGTTCGCTTGCGCTGCGAGTCGCCCCCCCCCCCCCCCCGTTCCATCTTCTGTGATGTTTTTCATTATCAGCTTCATGCTAGAACTGTCGATTACTCGGCGAGTTTAAATTTCTTACTGGCTTCCATTGTGCTTTTGTTCACCTGGTCACTGCAAGGAGAGCCGAGTGCGCTGCGCATTATGTTCCTCTCCTAGCTTCCGCCCCGCCAAATCCCACTCCGAACAAATCATATGGAGACGACTCCAGACGCGAACTCTTCTCAACCTTCAGCTTCTATCCTAGTTCCGCCCAGTGTCACCAGAGTGCACGCTCTGCGGAGAATGGCTTTCCGCTCTAGATCACATTCAGCTCTGCTGCCCTGCCGATACTCGCCGGAAAAGGACAACCCGCCATCAGAATATGGGAGCCCCAACTTCGCTTTGTTAACCGGGGTGCCGATTTCATGGCCCTACGTTTCCTGGACACATACGCGTAACGTGGGGGCTCTGCGGTGGCTCTGAACTTTTGAAGGGTCCAAATTCTCTTGTGTAATAAAATTTTCCACCCATCCAACCAACGGCCTTCCCCTCATCCGCTTCCTACTAAGAGAGCCGACTGCGCTGGAGCTGCTATTTCCCTTCCCTCCCAGCTTCTACCATGCGATCCGTCGCCCGAGCGTTCTAGGAGAAGCCGGCTGTGCTAACGCCGCTCTCTCCCCCCCCCCCCCCCCGACCCCTCCTGTTACAGCTTCCAGGCTCTAGATAGCACCCGCTTTGCCTCTCCAGCGGATGAAGTGAGTTTTGCTTGAAAAAACAGCTCCTGCTTGAAAAAACACCCTAACTATTCCTGCCAGCAGTGTTAGACTTTGAAGATGTAGCTTCTTAGCAAAACGCTAAAAAGCAATAGATACTTTGTGTACTTTTGTTTCAGTAAATTCTATTAAGATGTTTATCTCGAGAGATGATAGTGGCGCAGATCTGCCGAAGGTGGAGGATACCAGTGATCACGATAGCATTTGGTAACATCCTTGTCAGCCTATTTTTCCGTTACGAGACATGTTTTAGGCTGCCAGGTAAATTACTGAGGCACTGCTGTTCACACTAATGTAGTCAAACTGAGGATAGGCTCTAAAATACGAGTCTATTGGGCGACTATGTGCTGTTCAGCAAAAAGAAACAGCTCACCGGAGGAGAAAGTGACGGGTACTTTGCACTCGTCGGGATCACTTTTCTGAGTACGTCGCACGACATCAAATAAATGTTAAAATAAAAGCAAATTTTATTCCATGTAAATTGTACACATTATCTTCCTGCTATTTCAAAGCAAAAAACTTCTATGCACGAAAAACAAAACGGTCCCACCCAGCAGAAGAAAAAAGAACTAACACGTTATACAACAATGTTGAACGTCATTTTTCGCAATTCTTTCATGATTTTACATCGTGGTTCCGTGCCACAAGTGTTTCAATAAGTTGTGTAAACATGTCAGGTAAATAATGGTTTCTTGTTTCCTTTGTATAGGTTACCAATACCAACGGTTTAACATATTTGTCTGTTTTTTATAATGCTGCATCGATTTTACCATAATCGATTTTACCATTCTTCAAAAGCGTTTGAATAATGATAGCATGTCAGCAGTGCATAATTAAAATGCTCCTGCGCAGGAAGTGTTTCTAGATGCATACTTGAGAAAGAGAAAAAAATTTGTCCCATATTGTGACGGACTAGAAGACGACGAAGCGGGCAGTGGCATGGGCAGGAGCGCTCGTGCTAGGCTCGCAGACATTAAATCATATCATCGCCATCGGTCATGCAGTCATTTCTTCATCGCTTGCCGTCACGTAACATTTGGTCGAGGTGCTGGGTACCTTCTTCATCCCGGTCCCGGAGCTTAGGAGCCTGCTGTACACCGAGGTCTGCTGTGGAGAGCTCACGGCTTCGCACCTCCCGGCGCTTTCCCAGTCTGCCAGGTATGCCCCGACGCCGCCGCTCTTCACCGCCCCACCCCAAGCCCCGACCAGAAGACACGACGACACAACGACCGCCGCAACTGTCCTGTGACCCCACTCACCGCCCACATGAGAACCCACATGAGGCCCTAGAAGACCCAACGACCTTGACCCCACTGAACCGAGACCGCCGCCACTGACCAGAGAACCCATTGACCACCGACACTCACACGAGAAACAAGTACCCCTGTCCCTGCCGTTGGGTGTGTCCACGGGCCTCGACGTTGACTTCCAGAAACCGGTGGCTCCTCAGTCTTCGTGGACCTGGCTTCACCCGCTCATCATCTCTTTCATCATGACGGCAAGCCCTTCATCTTCTCTTCTCTGTTCATATGTTCTGCCACGTCCATCGTCACGTCCTGCTTGTCATCGTCTGTGGCATTCTTCTAGTTCGCGCGATCGGGACGATCGCTTCGTGGCCCCGAGTCATGTGACGGACTAGAAGACGACGAAGCGGGCAGTGGCATGGGCAGGAGAGCTCGTGCTAGGCTCGCAGACATTAAATCATATCATCGCCATCGGTCATGCAGTCCTTTCTTCATCGCTTGCCGTCACGTAACAATATTATCAAAATTGCGTGGCACATTCAGGCTGTATTTTGCAAATATTCATTTTAACTTGAATTTTGTTCCCCTGGCACCACTAGAACCTGTGTTATGTGACGGCGCAGTCGATTTTCAGCACGCAGTTTTGTTTACCAACTGAAGTAAAAAGCTGGACACATCAGCTGGAGGAAGCAAAAGCTGGAGGAAGCAAAACAATCGAGTGGCAGTATATACTTTAAAGGCACCAGTTTTTCCCCAATACCTTACGGTAACTCGCATGTCATATTTTGGTCAGGGTTAATACCAACCACCTCGAAGGAACGCTTGTCATGCAATCACTTCATCCTTTATCAAATAGCGAAAAAAGTGTCATTACAATAGAATGTTGAGTAAAATTGGCCCTGGCAGCGCCTAGCTAGCAGGCTACCTATATTTTCTTTTTCGTGGCTTAATGATAATTGATAAGTGTCTAGGTAGCGAACACTCACAGAAACCAGCATAGCGAAAGCTTCGCGCCAGTGTGAAAGTGTTCGGACAGAATTTTAGCACATTTCTCGCGATGCTTCTACATAGGTTCAAGATGTACTGGTAGAGCTGGGACCGGAAATTTCAATACTCGTAAAAGGTGTTCAGACCACCTTATCTGTAAGTAGCAAAATTTAAACTCTTACCTGCTTCCCTGCACTGCACTGAAAACTAACTGTGGTTGCAGGAACACGCCGGAGAATATGTTACCCTTACAGGTGATGGTCAACTTGCCATTCGAGAAACCGTGCTCACATTAATAGGCTATGCAGCGGAAAGCTTCAAAACGCACCCACCTGATATCATCGTCCTACTATCAGGGTAAGAGAGACCGTTGTGGTCTGCTTCACGTTTGTCACCTTTGCAACCAACCGCCTCAGCCCTGTCAGCGTGGGTGTTTGTTTGGAGGATGCTTTGCCGCAGCTGTCGGACTAAAGCCGCTCTGAGGACACGGCCCTCCCTCTGGCGTGGGTGTCGAGCTGACGGCCATATAGTTAAATCTAGATGCTGCCGAGGCTAGGATGAACCTAGTCCATGTAGGAGGGCCGCCGGTAGACTGTGTAGGCTTCAGGTGTAAATAAAGGCAGAGAACTAGTGCAAAGGCACTGGCAAAGTATGTCACTAGGGCTAGGCCCTCTGGTCAACTGCGGCAACATGTCACGGTTCTCGGACAAACTTAAAAAAATCTTAAAACGCCCTTCACTATCTGTGAGGATAGTTTCAGCGTCAGCTGGCAGTATTTCGTGTGGTAATGCTTTGTGATTATGCAGTTTAACAAGAATAATTTTAACACAACTTCCTTCCAAGTTTGATTTGGTTATTTCATGTCAAATGTGACTAGTTAATCCATGTGTTGTTCGCAGCCGTCGAGCTCTGTACATGTGCTTTCAAAATGAATTTCAGTCAAGCGACAGTGTAAATCCCTGGGCCAGCCTAGCTGGACGCACAAACACGGAAGAAACTGAAACGGGAACACAAGCTATTTCTTTTATAAAAATACCGCCACGTTTGGTTGTCGCGCCGTTTATGTTCTAGCATAATGTATTGAGTGTAACGTCCTTAGTATGCGAGTGGACCACCAGGTTCACCGTAGAGGAGGACTCTGGATTATTTTCATCCACCAAGGATTCGTTACCGGGCGATGACATCGCAAAGCACAGGGATGAGGTTTTGTGATTCGTCTTCGTCAAAATGCGGCTGCCGCCGCCCAGTTTTAATGCCACGGCGCTGGTCTCGAGAGCCGACGGACAAAGCCATTTAGCAACCGCGGCGGATTTTTGAGGCGCATATGCATTTGACTTTTGCGCGCCTCGCTTTTTCTGGAATCCTTGTGTGGATATGGAAATACACAATGGAAAGGGAGCGGAAAATGGAGTCGCGTCGAAGCACAGGCGCGGGCTTCCACCTGCCTGTGCCAGGTGCGCCGCCTAGATGACAAAAGCTGCTGAGGCGGAGAAGACGTAGGACATGTAGATGTTGGAACGGGCGCAGGCTTGCGGCTGTCACCCAGCGTAGAACTTCTTTTCGTGAATTCTCGCTTGAACTGTCACGTGATTGATGACGTACTTATTTTACGGAACGACACAATCTTTGGGAAATTTCCCCATTATTGTGCCAGGGTAAATAGACCTCCTCAGCCCGCTAGGGACACTGACGAGAGTTCTTTGAACATTTGGATATGGAGGCCTAATTGTACCACCTAAGTTTACCACCATATATACAACGAACTTCAGTGGTCAGCATCGGATATTGGCAATCTAAGTATGACGTCATCGGAAAAAGAATAATCAGTTTGTTTGTAATCCAAAGAAGCCATACACAGTGTTGTGAAAAGTACAGACATGTAAAACGAATGCGAGCAAAAGTACGAGTGAACTTTAATCAGCAACAATAAAATCAGCAGCGACAGAACGCGTTAAGGCAACCAAAGTGTTCATTTAGGATATCGTAAGAGTATTTTATTGCTTTATATTCACACCGGTGAACCTTTGGCATTTCCTTTGTTTTCAGGCGAAGAATGATTCGTGCGAGAGGATCCACAGAACGCAAGTACGGTACGACTATGTTCGATCCTCTAGGCATGACACAAACTAAGTGCGAGGAAAATAATCTATGTTGAAACACTGGGCGCTTTAGTAAACGGCAAATTTTCTCCAGAAACACTTCTTGCCTGAATAGTTCAAAATACGAACTAGCCCCAAACCAAAACACGAAGAGCATAACATATCACTGAATGAAACACCCAAAGAACAGGCTTGGCTATTAGCACTTCGAGGAAGCAGCCTTGGGGCCATCAAAGAGACAATCAATGCAATAATAGCTAGTATGCCTCAAGTAAAATCTTCTGTCTTGGCTGCTCCTATTTACACATCCTTCTATGCATTTACTTGAACACTTACACTACATAGTAGCGGCAACGCTCCAGATAATATTTGTAACTTCGGCCAAAATATCATCAAAAACCATGCATCGACTCATTAAAAAAATATTTTGAAAGATCCGTTCATTCCTCTTTAAAAAATACAAAAGATAAGAACAAAGAGTGGGCAGAAAAACACGTCCAGCTGTGTTGGACAAAAAATATTGAATATTTGAAGTAAGGTTACAGTACACCGTCTAATGGGGGACTTCAGTGTGAAGGTAGGCAACTGGGCACAGGCGACTAGGGCACAGGCTCCAAGAATAGCAAAGGAGAGATATTAGTAGAGTTCACAGAGAGAAATACTTTACTGACCGTGACCTTCTTTCGTAAACGTAAGAACAGGAAGTGGATATCGAAGAGCCCAAACGGTGAGACAAAAAATGAAGGAGCCTTCATACTGTGCTCTCACCGTGTAGGATATGGACGTCGTTGGAAAGGTGCCTGTTGTTACTTCAGAATTAAGCTTATACTTGAGAAGGAAACGAAAGAAATTATTGAATCTGAAGCCCTTTGAAGGGTTAGCTGTAAGAGAGAAAGTATATGAATTCAGGATATCGCTGCAAAAGAGATATTCAGCTCTGGGGAAGGAGACCTTGTTGAAAGAAGGAACGGTAGTCAGACATCTATCATTACGGAATGTGCAGTAGAAGTAGGCGGTAGGATGGTTTGGCAGGATGCCGTCAAGGTATCTCAGGGGAGAAAAAATCTTATTAAAAACGCCAAAGCATGAAAGCCTCTAACTTTACGGACAGAATCAAACTGGCAGAGCTACCAAATTCAATACATAAGCGCAAGTTAGCCGACATAAGGAAGTTTAACATGAAGAAAATGAAACAAACTCTAAAGAACGCAGGTAGCCTAATAACAGTGAAGCGAAAACTAGGCATAGGTGAAAGCCAGATGTATGCGCTAGGAGATAAAGAGCGCAATGTCATTACCAGTATGTATAAGACAGTTGAAAACACCGAAGAGTTCTACACAAATCTGCACGGTAGGCAGTGTACTCAGAGCGTTACTGAGAGGGGCAGTAGTGCAGAGCAATGGGACATCCCGCCACTACCGAAACAGGAACTAAAGACAGCCTTAGGAGGAATGAAAAGGGGGAAAGCAGCTGGTTAGGATCATGTAGGAGCACATCTCTTGAAGCGAGATTGTGCTTGAAAAACTAGCCACCCTGTATATGCAATGCCTTATACCCTCGAGCATGCCGCAAGCTTGGAAGAACGCTAACGTTATCTTCATTCAGAACAAAAGAAATGCCAAGGACATGAAAATTTACAGGCCGATCAGCTTACTGTCTGTTGCCTACAAGCTATTTACTAAGGCAGTCGCAAATAGAAACAGAACAACCTTAGACTTCAATCGACCATATGAACAGGCAGGCTTCATAATGGATAGTCGACAATAGACCATATCCACGCTGTCATTCAGGTGATAGAGAAATGGAGAAATGCAAACAATATAACCAGCCCGTATACGTAGCGTTCATGGATTACGGGAAAGTATTTGACTCAGTGGAGACCTCAGCAGTCATGCAGGCATTGCGGAATGAGGCTGTAGAGGAGTTCCTGAAAATACTGGAAGATATCTATGAGTTAACAGCTACCACAGTCATTAATAGTCAGGAATAAAATTGCAATAAGGAAGGGTGTCAGGAAGGGCGATAGGATCTCGACAATGATTTTCACCGCCTGTTTACTGGAGGTGTTCAGAGGCCTGGATTGGAAACAGTTGGGCATAAGAATTAATGAAGAATACCTAAGTAATTTGAGATTCACTCATGCCATTTCCGTTGTAAGTCACTTAGGAATGAGCTGCGAAGCATGATCAATGAGTTAGACAGGCAGAGCAGAACGCTAGGTATTAAAATTAACGTCGAGAAAACCAAAGTAATGTTCAACAGCCTCGCAATGCCACAGCAGTTCACAATTGGTAGCGAGGAGCAGGAAGTGGCCGCTCTTGCAGATCATGACGCGTAACTAACTACGTAAAGGAATAAGAAAAGAGATGAGCGCATATGGCAGGTTCTCTCAGATCATGAATGGCAGTTTACCCTCAAACGTAAAGTTCACAACAGCTGTACCTTACCGATACTCACCTGTGGGGCAGAAACTTGAAGTCTAAGCGAAAAGGTTCCGCTTATGTTAAGGGCAACACAGTGAGCTATGAAAATAAAAATAAGTGTAACGTTAAGAGGCCGGAAGCGGGCAGAGTGGGTGAGGGAACAAATGCTGGTTAGTGACAACCTAGTCGAAATGAAGAGGAAGAAGTGTGCTTCGGCAGGGCATGTAATGCGAAAGAACGATAATGCGCAAGCAGGTCCTTGAGGGTAACGAAGTGGATTCCAAGAGAAGGCAAGCGTAGCAGGGGGGCGGCAGAAAGTTAGGTGGGCGGACGAGATTAAGAAGTTTGCAGCGATACAGTGGCCGCAACTGGCAAAGGACAGGGTTAATTGGAGAGACATGGGACAGGGCTTTGCCCTGCATTTGGCGTAGTCAGGATAGTGATGATGATGATAATGTATTTCCTGTTATAGAAATCTTCAAGGTAATGACTTTTTCTTTCGATGCGTTCCAAAATCTTTCTTTCGAAATTTTTCCATAGCGCCAATCAAGCAGTTAAGTGTGCCATAGAAAACGAATAGGGAACGTTTTTGAGGATAGCAAAACAGTATAGGCCTACCGACGCGATATCTGGGGATATATTGTTCGTTATAGTAAAATTGTAATTACAGGACGAAGTTGCGTTTTAAACTCTCTCCCAATAAAAAAGGTTCTTAATAATTGCTGGGTATGCAAGTGGCTTACACATTTTGGAACTTTAGGTTAAATTACTTCACTTTCTGAATGACCGCAGTGCAAATGCATAGCGTTAATAGTACGTTAGTTCATGACTTTTTTTCATAAAAATAGTTTTGCATTGGTCGAGAAATTGTAGAAAAGCTGATGATAGGTGCCGGTTGACGAGGAAGGCCGTTACAGTAAGATGCTGCTAGAAAAAATAAAGGGGGTTGAGAAGCTTGTGCGTTCTGGGAGTTTGTAAAGAAAACTTGAAGCCGAATAATGAGGTGTATATGTGTGCGTGTGTAGCCTTAAATAAAAGAATCCGTGTATAGCGACCAATATGCAAACCTGTGAAGCCGATAGAGGGTACAACTACTGGGACGAGAAGCAAGAACTTACGAGTTACTTTCTTCTTTAAGGGAACTAAGCTACGTTAAATGAGTATAAAGATTAAATGCACTTAGTTGCATGACATTGAAGCAATGGCAGTTATTATTGATCAAATCCTCAAGAGTTTCACAGATAAAGCATCTAAGCATAGTTTCAACTTGTAAAAAATTTTGCAACAAGTAGCTTGTGTTTTAGAAAACCTGGCAGTTTTTTAACCAAGGAAAAAAGTTAGTGATATGTTAGTGTGTGTTAGTGAGTGTGGGACCAGGCACGCTTTCGTCAAGGATACTCTACAATGGACCATATTTCCGCAACCAGTCAGGTGACAGAGAAATGCGCAGAATATAACCAGCCCCTGTAATAGCGTTCATTGATTCCGAGAAAGCATTCGACTCAGTAGTAACCTCAGAAGTCATGCAGGCATTGCGGAATCAGGGTGTAGAAGAGTGCGATGTGAAAATATTGGAAGATATTTACAACGATTGCACAACTACCATACTGCTCCATAAAGTCAGTAATAAAATTCCAATAAGAAAAGGTGTCAGGCAGGGAGACACGATCTCGCCTATGCTATTCACTGCCTGTTTACAGGAGGTATTTCGAAGCCTGAAATGGGAACAGTTGGGGATAAGAGTTAATGGAGAAAACCTAAGTAATTTGCGATTCGCTGATGACATTGCCTTGCTAAGTCACTCAGGAAATGAACTGCAAAGCATGATCAATGAATTAGACAGGCAGAGCAGAACGGTGGGGCTAAAATTAACATGCAGAAAACCAAAGTAATGTTCAACAGCCTACCAAAGGAACTGCAGTTCGCAATTGGTAGCCACGTGCTGGAAGTAGTAAGAGAATATGTCTATTTAGGGGAGGTAGTGACAGCTGATCCAGATAATGAGAGGGAAATAACTAGAAGAATAAGAATGGGGTGGACCGCATATGGCAGGTTATCTCAGATCATGAATGGCAGTTTACCAATATCCCTCAAAAGAAAATTAAACAACAGGTGTATCTTACCGCTACTCACCTATGGGGCGGAAACGTTGAGGCTAACAAAGCGGTTTCAGCTTGAGTTAAGGACAACACAGCGAGCTATGGAAAGAAAAATGATAGGTGTAACGTTAAGAGATCAGAAGCGGGCGGAGTGGGTGAGAGAACAAACGCTCGTTAATGATATCCTAGCTGAAATCAAGACGAAGAAGTGGGCTAGGGCAGGGCATGTAATGCGAAGGCAAGATGACCGCTGCTCCTTAAGGGTAACGGAGTGGATTCCAAGAGAAGGCAAGCGTAGCAGGGGGCGGCAGAAAATTAGGTGGGTGGATGAGGTTACGAAATTTGCGGGAATATGGTGGCCGCTGCTGGCGAAGGACAGGGTTAATTGGAGAGACATGGCAGAGGCCTTTGTCCTGCAGTGGGCGTAGTCAGGCTGATGATGATGATGATGATGATATGTTAGCCCATTAAAAACTCATCTCACAAAGTGGTGCTCTGCTTTATAAATAGGTGAACCGATTCCGCATGAACATTTTCAGTTGTGTTTGAGTAGCTTAATACTGGCTCGAGCGCGTGAGTCAGGATTTGTTAAGATTTGGAGTCATCAACCACTGATGTCGGTAATATTGTGCATATCCCGGCACAATACTGTGTATGAAATTGTACAAGCTACAGTAGGATAAACGGCAAGCTCATCAGAATATGGGCGTATCAATAAACATGCATGAAATGGTAGATCGTAACAAAAAAGTGGGCTGTCATTTTTCTCTGGTTAAAACTACTAAAGGATTGCGAAAACAACATCTGAGCGTAGCCATATAGTGTCGCGTGGGCCACATCGCCCACAGTGCCGCCGTTTCGCGTGCTCTTGCACGACCATACTGCGAATGCGCGAGGAGCGAGTGACGTAACTATGCACAGCTGGAATGGCGGCGGCCCCGGCACGCTAGGTGTGCGCCGCTACTGCGCATCGGAGAGAAGAGAGAGAGAGTCGATGGAGAGCGCGCGGCGGCGGCGCCGGCACTCTAGCTATGCGCCGCTACTGCACATGCGCAAGTGGCGAGCGCGGCGTCGGCATCTCTGAGTCACCCGCGCAGCGAGGGCGGCGGCTCACCAGCTGTGCGCCGTGTGACGTCACTGCTCCTAGCGCATGCGCAGTTTGGGCTTTCCTCGGCTCCGCGAAATGGCTCGGCGACTAGTGTAGTGTTGCTTTCGCAACAAAAAAGAGGGCCCAGTTATTGGGAGCCTGATGTAAGCTGAGTGGATGATAGATTAGAGATTTGAATTAGTGATTGATTGACTGCCTGATTAGGAGCGATGAACAAACTTTTACATATCTGGCAATATGAAGGCGTATGTTTAAGACAACTTTTTCAGGCTTAATCTGAGGATACAGCACATGTTTAGACGATGCAGTCAAAATCTGCAAGGCGGAGCGAAAGAAAAGCTTTCAACCAGGATTCGGATGAATCAGGAACTCGTGTTCTGAATGATGAAAGAAGTAATCCAAAAGAGCTACTACTGGGGCTAGTTGAAAATACATACTTGAAGGAATTGGTGAGCGCTAAAAAACACGGAAAAGGGACGAACACACAGGACGAAGCGCTTTCTAACAACTGTTTAATCTCAAAAGGAACATGTGTGTATATAGTCATGTTCCTTTTGAGATTAAACAGTTGTTAGAAAGCGCTTCGTCCTGTGTGTTCGTCCCTTTTCCGTGGTTTTTATTGCTCACAAATTCCTTCAAGTAAGTAATCCAAATCAACAAAGTTCATGTTTTTCTGTTGCAACTTTTGTGGCGGTACTTCTACGGCACGCCAATTTGTGAAATTGGTTGGTTCAATTTCAGGGCGGTCGTATGTGTTACCTATTTTAAAGATTAGCGCGATTTTTGTTCCTTTCAAAACGTGAAGCAGATAAATTGTAGGCAAGAACTGTGAAATTATGAAACAAAAATTGCCCGTTATTTTTGAGATTGCTCCGCGTAGTTATTTTCTGCTGGCCGCGGAAGAACGTTTGTTTTTTGAAGAATAGAAACAATGCCACAAACAGAAGAAGCGGTGGCTGGCATATACGGTGTTTTTATTAAAAAAAACAAAAGCTAATGTAGGCATCAGCTACATTAGTCCTTGTCCAAGTTCGCGCTGCTATTCAGGAAAATGTCGTACCAACTCACCCAAGCTTCCGCTTTAACATGCCTCCCAGGAAAACATGAGCAAACGTGCTAGGTGTAGCTTGTTGGCAAAGTCAATATCAGCGATTATTTCTTCATCTCGCCAATTGTGCACTAACCGATAGGACAGCTCAGGACTCGTAGCTGAATTTTTTTTTTCTGGTCAGTCCACTTATTAAAGGCAATTTAGTGTACAATACAAAGCGCTTTGCGTCTGGGCTAGAGAAGACAACAGAAGACAAGTAAGCAGTCTGGGTGACATACCACTTCTTCTAATCACAACTATCTAGTCTCGGTCCGTTGCGCGAAAAAGAGCCTTTTTCTTATTATTTATTTATTTTTTGCTTGTGGATGTGCGGAAGCATGCTCTAGCCGAATTTCAGGAAAAGCGACTTCGGAATGCAATATCGGTTGATTTACTGACTTCCTAAAGACTAGCAGTTCGGGTCCAGCAGCTTGGTTATGAAATGTTGCTTCAATAGAAGCGAGAAAACGTAGTTCATGCATTATTATTTCATAGAATCTACCTTCAATAAAAGTATGTAGTTTGTTTATTTCAAGGCTCCTTTCGGTTTAATGGAGGCAAGCTGTGAATGAGATTTCAATGGATCATTTCTTATGGCTGGCGCGTGGTGCTTAATCATACAATTGTTCCCTATTACTATAACTAGCAAGTTAGTAGAGCCCTATGCGACCGTGGTTGAATAGCAGTTAGGTTAACGAAATTAAGGGCTGAGCCGCCGAAAATCCTTGCATGAACGTTATTCACCGTTCATTATACTAAAACGGTGCCTCGCAAGGAGACATCACTATTCTAGAAATATATACATAGCAGCGTGGGGTAGAGGTTCAATGGTGACTCGGTGACTGCACCATGGCGCAGCCACCTAATCCATTTACCTTCGCGATGCAGCGGACCTTCCTTGAGTTCGCCAGTGTCACCACTTCGCGCACTTTTACGTGCGTTCTGAGATACCCCTGGAGCATATGGGTGCAGGAGTCTCGGTCAGAAAAGAGGCGCTCTCGACTCAGCTTGGCAAGCTCAACCAGAGACAAGCTACCAAATGACAAGCGGTTTGATCGTTTGGTGCCCAGCTTTTGCCGGTCATAAGCCAGGAATGGCTCAGAGCCAAAGTTTCACAAACAAAACAAACTTTATACAGCAAAGATAAGATACACAAGCTTTCACAATCACTTGTACGAGCCCACACCAAGTGATTAACAAACAATGCAAGTAGTGCTAAGTTACACTCAAGAGGTATTACAGTAAAAATGAATTATTGCACCTAAACTGCACCAACACAAGAGAGAGGCAAAGAAACAAAACATAATTTATTCACCGGGCACTGCCACAGTGCGACGACCAGTGGTTCAGGACGCAGCTGTCCCGCAGTTTGGCGCACGCTGTCTCGTTGGTCTGTGACTGGGCGCGTGGTGTTGTGCCAGTAGTCAAGCGGGCGCGCTTCTCTGAAGCTTGAACGGCAGAAGGGTATAGGCTTGGGCTTGTTGGTTCATAACTGCAAGGTGAAAAACGTAGCGCAAAGAGACGAGGACACAGAAAGACGGACAACACACGGCGCTAACTTCCAACAATGGTTTATTTCAGAAAGAAAGGTGGTTTTATAACGACATCACGACCAACACGCCGTCAAACCATGAGCTAGCAAAGCGTATCAGCCAGATATGCGAGCTCTTTCGCCATCAATGATACAGAGGGGGTACTAACACAATCATCTTTCAAAAGTGATATCCATTCCGCTTCTATGATTTCTCGTGTCAACCGGTTATTGTGCACTTTTAAAACCAAACATTGTTCAAGAAGCGGTATGCAGTGACACGACCGGCAGTGGGCTGACAATCCTTTTCCACGCATATCATCTACGTCACGCCCATGCTCTCGAAGCCTATCATTCAGGCATCTGCCAGTTTGCCCTACATACTGCTTGCCACAGGAAAGAGGAATTTGATAAATGACATTTTCAATACAATTGACCAACTTTTTCCTATGTTTTTTCGTACAACCAGCACCCTTTTTAGATTTTTTGAAATGTTTCGTACACAGATGACTCAACTTCTTAGGCGCCGAAAAAACCACTCTAGCTCCCGAACGTTGCGCTATTTTTTTGAGATTATGGGAAAACTTATGAAAATAAGGAATGACGGCAACTTTTTCTTTCTTACTCATGGCTTCCTGGTTATCCTGGCCTTTTTTATTGCAGACTTTTTTCAAAACACCTTCCGCCACAGACACTAGGACATGGGAAGGGTATCCAGCATTCTCAAGCCTCTTGCACTGCTGAGAAAAACTTTCATGCATGAGGTGCGGACAAGACTTCTTCAGAGAATTAAAAAATGAAAGGCTAGCAATAGATCTTTTTACGAGCTTAGAATGGGCTGAATGAAAAGGTAACAATGGTTTTTCGCCGCGAGGTTTGAACATCCTGCACGTCCGGTCATGATGCATTGCAATGCTGATGTCAAGGAATTGGATAACCCTGTTTTCAGGTAGTTCAAACGTTAGTTCAAAAGGACTAAAATGGTTACGAAAAAGGGTGAGAACATTAAGAACGTCATCTTTAAAGGAACTGTCATTACTGTTAAGAACAATCAGAAAGTCGTCAACGTACCTAAAAATCTTGATTACATTGGTATCTTTTACAATATCAGCAAAAGACCTGTCCAAACGGGCTAAAAACAAATCGCTGAGGATGGGTGCAATGCAGGAACCTATACAGATGCCATCTTTCTGAAGATAAGGTTTTTCATCCCATACTATGAACGTTGACTTGAGATATAATTTCAAAAGTTCTATAAATCCATTCACCGAGATGCCAGAAGCATTTTGAAAAGCAATCGGCCCTTGCTGGTCTATACATTCTTCAATACAGGATAACAAAGCATCATGCGGAATGGAATAATACAGATCTTTTATGTCCACAGAGAAAGCGCATAGGCCTTGTTTCTCATGTGACTTGAAAAAATCTAGAACCTGCTCAGAATTACGGACAAGAAAGGGATCCTGAATAGAAAGCAGCTTTAGTTTTTCTTGTAGGCACATTGCAACCGATTTTTGCCAAGTACCATTCTCGGATACAATAACTCGGAAAGGAACATCAGTTTTATGGGTTTTTGCATTGAAGAAAACGTGAAGAAAGTCCTTATTACAATCCGTAATTCTTTTCAAAACAGAACCAAGGTTTAACTTTTTGCACAGTTTCTTCGCTTCAGTTTTTTTCTTTAAAATGTTTACAGTTGGATGGCAGTTAAAAGCAGAGGACAGAGCTTCACACGCTTTTTCATTAAACATACCAGACGGAAACACAGCAAACCCTCCTTCTTTATCCGCAGGAAGGAGGCACAATGAATGCTGCTCGAGATACGACTGAACACGATTTACAGGAAGTCTGGAAGGCTGCCACTTACATCTCACCAAGGTATCGACGCCTGCCGAAACACACCGGTCAGCCTCTTGTTCAGGGACGATTCGGGAAATCTGGTGAACGAACGTGAGCCGCTCCGCTGAAGACGTACTTGGCTCCAGAGCAAACTTAGGACCCAACGATAGAACAGATTTCTTTGCGCTACGTTTTTCACCTTGCAGTTATGAACCAACAAGCCCAAGCATATACCCTTCTGAAATATATTTCTAGTACAACGGGCCCTTTTATGTGTTCTGTGGATACTTCGACTGTCATAGCCATCATTGCTGTTGCAACCAGTCGCGCTAGGACATTCTCGTTTTGCTGCCGGAATAATCTGCTACCAGATGAGGTGAAGCGTCTCTTCGGTGGGTTTATCCCTTCACGAGGACATGGCGTCAGAGTGTGCAAGATTCTGAAGGCTGAGTCGTTTCGACAAGTTCGTCTCTACAAGGAATTTCTGCATCTTCTTGTTCACCAAAGGTCGAGCCAATCCACAGCAAAGAACAAGCTTCGAGAGTGCGAGCGGCTTGTCAGTCAGACTACGGACTTCGTTTGGCAGCGACAACTGAGCTATCTCAGAAGTCAGCTTGGCAACAAGCCATCTTCACCCCGGTATGTCATCCATACCCCGCAAGGACTGGATCTTCCTGACCATGTGAAATCTGTTCTATCGTTGGGTCCTAAGTTTGCTCTGGAGCCAAGTACGTCTTCAGCGGAGCGGCTCACGTTCGTTCACCAGATTTCCCGAATCGTCCCTGAACAAGAGGCTGACCGGTGTGTTTCGGCAGGCGTTGATACCTTGGTGAGATGTAAGTGGCAGCCTTCCAGACTTCCTGTAAATCGTGTTAAGTCGTATCTCGAGCAGCATTCATTGTGCCTCCTTCCTGCGGATAAAGAAGGAGGGTTTGCTGTGTTTCCGTCTGGTATGTTTAATGAAAAAGCGTGTGAAGCTCTGTCCTCTGCTTTTAACTGCCATCCAACTGTAAACATTTTAAAGCAAAAAACTGAAGCGAAGAAACTGTGCAAAAAGTTAAACCTTGGTTCTGTTTTGAAAAGAATTACGGATTGTAATAAGGACTTTCTTCACGTTTTCTTCAATGCAAAAACCCATAAAACTGATGTTCCTTTCCGAGTTATTGTATCCGAGAATGGTACTTGGCAAAAATCGGTTGCAATGTGCCTACAAGAAAAACTAAAGCTGCTTTCTATTCAGGATCCCTTTCTTGTCCGTAATTCTGAGCAGGTTCTAGATTTTTTCAAGTCACATGAGAAACAAGGCCTATGCGCTTTCTCTGTGGACATAAAAGATCTGTATTATTCCATTCCGCATGATGCTTTGTTATCCTGTATTGAAGAATGTATAGACCAGCAAGGGCCGATTGCTTTTCAAAATGCTTCTGGCATCTCGGTGAATGGATTTATAGAACTTTTGAAATTATATCTCAAGTCAACGTTCATAGTATGGGATGAAAAACCTTATCTTCAGAAAGATGGCATCTGTATAGGTTCCTGCATTGCACCCATCCTCAGCGATTTGTTTTTAGCCCGTTTGGACAGGTCTTTTGCTGATATTGTAAAAGATACCAATGTAATCAAGATTTTTAGGTACGTTGACGACTTTCTGATTGTTCTTAACAGTAATGACAGTTCCTTTAAAGATGACGTTCTTAATGTTCTCACCCTTTTTCGTAACCATTTTAGTCCTCTTGAACTAACGTTTGAACTACCTGAAAACAGGGTTATCCAATTCCTTGACATCAGCATTGCAATGCATCATGACCGGACGTGCTGGATGTTCAAACCTCGCGGCGAAAAACCATTGTTACCTTTTCATTCAGCCCATTCTAAGCTCGTAAAAAGATCTATTGCTAGCCTTTCATTTTTTAATTCTCTGAAGAAGTCTTGTCCGCACCTCATGCATGAAAGTTTTTCTCAGCAGTGCAAGAGGCTTGAGAATGCTGGATACCCTTCCCATGTCCTAGTGTCTGTGGCGGAAGGTGTTTTGAAAAAAGTCTGCAATAAAAAAGGCCAGGATAACCAGGAAGCCATGAGTAAGAAAGAAAAAGTTGCCGTCATTCCTTATTTTCATAAGTTTTCCCATAATCTCAAAAAAATAGCGCAACGTTCGGGAGCTAGAGTGGTTTTTTCGGCGCCTAAGAAGTTGAGTCATCTGTGTACGAAACATTTCAAAAAATCTAAAAAGGGTGTTGGTTGTACGAAAAAACATATGAAAAAGTTAGTCAATTGTATTGAAAATGTCATTTATCAAATTCCTCTTTCCTGTGGCAAGCAGTATGTAGGGCAAACTGGCAGATGCCTGAATGATAGGCTTCGAGAGCATGGGCGTGACGTAGATGATATGCGTGGAAAAGGATTGCCAGCCCACTGCCGGTCGTGTCACTGCATACCGCTTCTTGAACAATGCTTGGTTTTAAAAGTGCACAATAACCGGTTGACACGAGAAATCATAGAAGCGGAATGGATATCACTTTTGAAAGATGATTGTGTTAGTACCCCCTCTGTATCATTGATGGCGAAAGAGCTCGCATATCTGGCTGATACGCTTTGCTAGCTCATGGTTTGACGGCGTGTTGGTCGTGATGTCGTTATAAAACCACCTTTCTTTCTGAAATAAACCATTGTTGGAAGTTAGCGCCGTGTGTTGTCCGTCTTTCTGTGTCCTCGTCTCTTTGCGCTACGTTTTTCACCTTGAACGGCAGCTCGAGCTAATAGACAGCGGTCAACGCCCTTTATGAATAGGCGCAGTCCACGTCTTCTTGTTCTTCGCGCCAAGGCAGGCGCGCATACACACAGCATTAACTGTCTTATTTCCTTATCCTTCGGGGTCCGTGTGCGCGTCCCCATTGGTCAGGCGCGGAGACTGCTTCGAGATGCTTCGGGATCTTTCTTGTGTGGCGCCGCTTCTGGCTAGCGAGAGAAGAGGGAGAGGACCTCACCTAGCATTCTCAAGGCTACGCCTTCTCCGTCAGCAAACAGGAGAAACTACTCCGACATTATATCAAAATCGACGACATGCGCTGAAGTAATCTCTTGTAGCCGCTCTCGTAAGCGATGGTGGAGACGGCAGGAAAACACGCAAGGCTGCGCGCTCTCCGAGGTTTCCTTCTCCCCTGTTTTAGCGACGCGCGCTGGCGAGATTGCTTTCGCGCGGCGCCGTATATTTTTTTTTTCCAAAAGTTCTTTTAATTTTTGACAGTCAGCCTGCTGTTACTGACTTTGGCATACCTGTCAGAGGGGGCGACATCGGTGTAAGCACTGCCGTCCGCCGGAAACGGACTGGGCTTCTGCCACCTGCCGCTCGTTAGCTGCTCGTCCCCGCTGCATGTGCCGCCATAGGAGCTATGCTCGCAGGATATCATCGCTACATCAATGGCCACATCATCAGCAACGTCATCTATAAAAAGGCTTCACCCACTGACACCAGTCCGTGGGCTCGGTGGTAGCACTGCGGCGCAGCCATCTAATCCGTTTTCCTTTGCTATGCAGGACAGTAGAACATATGTCCCCTTCGCTAAAAATCAAGTAAATACCTCGCGGTGCAGTTTGAGAGCCCACACTGCTTTGTTGTCATTGCCGTTCAGTGTGCTCATGTAAATGATTCCTTGCTCATGTCCCCGCCGCGGTGGCTCAGTGGTTACGGCGCTCGGCTGCTGACCCGATAGACGCGGGTTCGATCCCGGCCGCGCCGGCTGAATTTCTTGAAGGCGAAATTCTAGAGGCCCGTGTGCTGTGCGATGTCAGTGCACGTTAAGAACCCCAGGTGGTCGAAATTTCCGGAGCCCTTCACTACGGCGTCTCTCATAGCCTGAGTCGCTTTGGGACGTTAAACCCCAATAAACCAAACCAAACCAAACCTTGCTCATGTTATCGGGTGACGTTGATACTAACCCTGGTCCTGAAAGCATTGCTGCTGTACTGGCTGAAGTACCGTAGCGAAGCGCTAGGCAAACCCATTTAATAACCGAAATGGGTTCCTTCACGCTACTCCTTACAAACCCGGCCCGCACATCTCCCCGATTGCACAATCACTTCAGTTTTAAACGCCTTTCGGGAAGGACCCCTGCATTCAACTCATCAGCCCTGCCCCGTGCAATCATTTATTGGAATAGTCTTCCTGACAACATTGTTCACATAAGAGATGATGTTATTTTCAAAGAAACATTAAGTAGCATTTTGTTCTGAAGTGTGTTTTTCCTGAAGTGTGTTCTGTAGTGTGTTTTTCAATTTAGTGTTTCAATTTAGTTCTATTTTCTGGTTGGTTGTTTGTTACTTGTATAACGATGTTAAAATAACCATGTTCTACTTGCTTCTTTTTCCCACCCCAGTTATGTAACCCCCCTTACATAATGCTCCAGTCGCAGCCCGTGAGGTATTTGAATAAATAAATAAATACATAAATAAATAAATAAATAACTAAATAAATAAATAAATAAATAAATAAATACATGGCCTGGAAACCCAGTAAAGCACAACGGACAAAACGATAACAGACTTGAACAAGCGAATGACTGAACTGAAGACGCATTACCAAACACTCCTTCACCTCAGAAACCACATTGATAGAGTGCAGAAAAACGCAGTGAACATGTCTGGAAAGATTCACGCGCTTTAAACAGGTGCTGAAAATAGATCACGCTGGAATAAGCTTATTTTCTATGGCATTCGTGACCCTACTAACCATGATACGTGGGCTGAGTCTGAGAAACTAAACAGTAATTTTTTCACAATAATCTTGAAATAGAAGCACAGCCTAACGATATAGGAAGAGCACATCATCTCGGTAAGCATTCACTTTACACAACTCGTCCCATAATCGTGATATTCCGGTCTCATAAAACCAAAGACGCACTTTTATGAAAAGACCGCAGACTTAAAAATACGAACTACTGTATCGATGTGGACTTTTCCCGCCCCATTCGACACGCACAGAATCAATTACTTCCATTTGCCAAAACACATTCTCACCGCTACTCCTTGCGCTTCAAAACTCTTCAGATTGGCTCTAAACGCTATCCATACGACACATCGTGCAATACCTTCAAAGGAATAGTATAGCGACTGCCCCGTCCGCAAGCATCAAAAAGCCGCTGACCTGCTTCGGCATGATATGTTCTATCGCTTTCAACTATATGCACTAACATCCGCAGCTTCCTTCCAGAACGTAGGCTATTATCGTATATCACCTCGTCGTGTCAGAGCAACATACTCATGCTAACAGAAACTTGGCTAAACAGTGACGTAATGGACGCTGAAATCACAACTAATCTACCTGATTTCGAAGTCGATCGAAATGATCACAAAGGCTAACGGGGGGAAGAGGGGAGGGGGGGGGGGGGGGTGTTCGTATTGCATTTCGTCGAGGTATAGCATGTCCTGTTGTTGCATTCGTTATCGAATCATTATGGCTCATCTGTCGCGCTTCTCACGTAACAGTGCTACTTGGCGTTTGCTACACACCTCCTAAAACTAATCCAGATTTCTCCTGTCCTCTGCACAGTACTGTTCATGAACTTGTTTCCATCTATCCAAATGCCCACATTTTTCTTGTTGGTGATCTTAGCTACGCGGACATAAATTAGCAGATTGTAGCTAGTGCCACAATAACATGTAATGTAGAGCCAAAGCACTTCGTTGACATCTGCGTAAATTTTAATGTCAGTCAATTGGACCCTCAACCAACTCGTGTCTCAGGAGGATCAGCAAACATCCTCGGCCTAATACTAACCAACAGCCCTGGAAAGCTATTATTCATCAGTTACCTTCCTGAAATCAGCGATCACAAAGTCATACGAGCTCTATTCCCGTTTACCTCATCCCAAAAACATGTATACATACGAAAAAATATACGTCTCTCGAGAAGGGCAATTATAGTGCAATAACTGAAGATCTTAACGCCTTTTATCCCGAATAGGAATGAGCATTCACACTCGCTCTATTCATGAAAACTGGTTGATCTTCAAGAGCAGAATAAATCATCTCAGTAATTCCTTTGCCCCAAGTATTACTTTTAAAACTAACCTTAGTAAACCATGACTTATCCGACGCCTAAAGGCCTGCACGAATAGAAAACAAAAAGAAGCGCTTGTTTCGTGCGACCAAACTCAACGGCACGCATACCGCATGGCAAAATACTTCGAAGCCGAATAACAATACTTGATTTCTGTTCATTACACGAAATACTAATTTTATCACCGTGCCTTGTCCAACCTATTAACCAATAATCCCAAGCAATGCTGGCAAGTTTAATCCTCAACATCCTCCCGATAATACACTTACAAACGACACACATGAGGGGCTTACTGATTATGATTGTGCAACATTTAACAATGCATTCGCATCTGTCTTCACTATTGAAATTAACGCAGAAGCAGAGTTTCCATCGTTTAGCTTAGAAACCTTCATGCCAGCTATCATCTTTTTCGAAGAAGATATTTCATCTACAATCCATAATAAGAACCTTTCGTCGTGAGCTGCCACGGAAATGATTACTTCAGAACTCCAGAAAAATGTAGAATCAGTCTGTGCCGCATATTTGAATGTCATTTTTTCACAGTCGCTTTCCTGAGGAATCATTCCAGATGATTGGAAAACGCGAGAGGTCGTTCCAGTCCACGAATCACGTAACAGAAACTCACCGTTGAAATACCGGCCTATATCATTAACAAGCGTGCCCTGTAAAATCATGGAACTCGTCATCTACTCACAAATAATGAACTTCTCGGACTCAGATGAATTCTTGTTCATTCTTCAGAGCGCGGGTTTCGTAAGGGCCCCTATTGCGAAACCCTATTAGCGCACTTCCTTCACGACCTAAACATAAATTTTGATCCTAACTTCAGACCGACACTATCTTTCTAGATTATGCGAAAGCTTCTGAGAAGGTTCCTCACCGCCGTCTACTACTAAAAGTTGAACAGCTGAACTTCCCACCCAATATTCTTAAATTGAGTGAAGAATTCCTAATTGCTTTTACTGAGTCTGTCTTAGTGGCCACTTCTTAAATACCACAAGGGTCTGTCCTCGGTCCCCTTCTATTCTGATATATATTAATTACCTACCCGTGCATGTTTCCCGTGGAATTCGTACGTTCGCCGATGATTGCGTCATTTATCGCATCATTATTGTCATGACCAACAAGCTCTTAAGACAGATCTTAACAGCGTACTAACTTGGTGCGATGATTTGCTGATGTGCCCCATTCCTACCAAGTGTAAACTCATGCCCTTCACGCGTCTTCAGAATACCTATCCCTTCCATTATTTCATTTCTAGCCCACCGGTTGAGCTGGTACAGTCATGTAAGTATTCAGGAGTCACCCTGTCTTCCAATTCATCATGGTTTGGTTTGTGGGGGTGTAACGTCCCAAAGCTTCTCAGGCTATGAGGGACTCCGTAATGAAGGCCTCTGGAAATTTAGACCACCTGGGGTTATAACGTGTACTGACAACGCACAGTGCACGGGCCTCTAGAAGTTCGCCTCCATCGAAATTTGTACTTCGCAATCAGGATCGACTCCGCGCCTTTGTGGCCAGCATCCGAGTGCTATAACCCCAGAGCGACACCAGCGGCTGCAATTTATCATGCGCGCTCCTATCACTAACATCCTTTCAGCATCGAACAAAACACAAGGTTTTCTTGAGCGCCACCTCCGTCTTGCCGATCACATGTAAACTTTCTCGCGTATAAATCACTTGTAAGACCCAAATTGTAATATGCATCTGGCATCTGGAACCAACATCAGGCGTACCTAATGACTGCTTTGGAAGTTGTTCAAAGTCGTGCCACCCGATTCATTCATTTCGCATATTCATACGATGTTAGTGCTTCTTCTGTCAAAGCCAAATCTGGACTTCCACCGCTGTCTTTGTTTTTCTATTCTCCTCTCAATCAAGCACCATATATCACACCCGTAGCGCGCATAGCTCAACGCACCAGTCATCCACTTCAAGTTGCGCGCTAGAAATCACATACTACTATGTTTTCTGCTTCTTTCTTCCTTCGAGGAGCTACAGACTGGAATGGCCTACCCTACGAGATCATCGTCATCGCTTCAACATCTTTTTTTTTAAGATTGTGTAACTGATAGTGTTCAATGTTAAATAATCATCGCCGTTTGTTTTCTCATACTCCAGTGTATCCCCACCCCCTTGAATGGGGGCCTTTAAGGAATAAAACTGAACTGAACCTAAATACACTAACTTTGCAGGACCAAGCATGAGCAATTTTAAGCTGCGGACGCAGGCGGTAAGCAATACTGCTTGCGTCACGCAAGAGTGATACGCAAAACTGATGGGAGCTCAAAACAGCTGTATCCTGATAGCAATGAAGACTTCTTACCTCATGGTTGTTTTAGATTTTTGTGGTAAAATTCGAAGACGGGGTCATCGATTCATCGGTGTTTTGCATTTTAGTGCGCAGCGATATCAGCTAAAAGTAGCCGATGTAGAAAAGGGAGAAGACACAACACAGCGTAGACAGGTTAGGTCAGAGAGCACGTGTGCAGTCGAGTGTCTGGTGTCAGCTGTTAAATGGCCTCTAATGAAGGAGAAATGGCGCTTCGGCTAGCACATGTGTAGTGCTGCACATAATTCATTTCTGTCGTAGCATCGTCCGGCGATCGCAGACATGTCTGTAATGAATATATTTTATTCAATTTTCGCAAACAGGAGCCGCCCCTCAAGGAGGAGCCTGCAGCCCGCAGAACGTTGCAGTTGTCTATGATGACGGAAATTACTCTGGAGTCAACACAGCAGCCCACGAAATTACACATCTGTAAGAGTCCTCAAACATTGCGTTCACCACATTTAAAGAGAAATGTATCATCTTTTAACGAAATAATTTCCGGAAACCGTAACTGCCTCTGAAGCTCCTCCCATGGTGCCTCAAAACGAGATGTGAGCCATACGGCAACGTGACATTAATCTAAGTTAGGTAAAAAAAGAAATTATCTAAGACACTTTGGAAATTATAAAGTATGCTTGGCGAACGCCTTGTGGTCAACCCACTGCCGTTTCCCCGAGCCGCTTGGCGCGCAATCACAGGGCCGCTTCGGAGCCATGCGTCTCACTCACTCGAGTGCATCGAGACGTGTGGCGAAGGAGCGGCCGTGCAGCTGCCACCACCGACGCGCGTGCGCTCGTTCTACCGCTACCGTGTGACGTCACGGTTTCTGTGCACAGCTGCGCCCCCCAACGGCGCACCGGTTGCTAAGAAGAGGAGGAGGTTGCACCGCTGCGCGGAGGAGAGGCCACAGCTGGCACGCTTCAGCGCACGGACGGACACAGCGAGCATGAACCATTAGAGGCTTTCGCCTTAATACGTCACTGCCGTCAACGGCCATCCTATCAGCAGACCTGTCTATCTAAGACGTCAGAGCTGAGGTGAACTCGACAGCCATTGTGAGGTAGACGGCTTTTGTAGCGGCGGTGCGCTTCTTCACATCGCCTGTTTGTGTCAATATTCGCTCAAATCGCTTCCCTTACGAAAGCGTTCATTCGCAATAAGACAGAACAATTTAAAGAAAATGAAAAGTGAAGAAGACAGTAGACAGCCTAGGAAGTTTGCCTACATTTGACCAAAGGACTTGCCCTTGTCTGGCTAAAGGTTTCTTCATTGGAGGGGTTTAAATAGAGCCTTCAATCCAAGTAGGAACGCCAGGTGAGGGAAAGAAAGGCGTGAAGTGGAAAGGGTGTTTGCATCGGGCACGTGAATATTGTGTAGGCATGACTGCTGCTAAAGAGGATTAGCTGGTTGATGTGCGAAAGTGATAAGGAAATATGCTAGCTATGCAGAACGGTACACTTTGAGGAGGGAGGGGAGGGATAGGGAGCGTTGGTTTTTAAGGTTGTGTGAACACTCATGGGGTGCTGCGACAGGTAGCATGGTATGACTGGTGCGGCTGACTTGCAAAACCTAGAAAAACGCAGTTCATAAGTGAGGCGGAAAGAAATACCGGGAAGCCAGAAAAAAAGAGAGGGTCATAGCGGTGAGGAGATTGATCGAAAAGAACGTGGTGGGAGTGTGGGATCAGTGTTCCTGAGGAAAGGTAGCGGGTGGTGCAAAGCATAAGGTAAAATGATAAACGATAATACAAAAGAGAAATAAAAAGGATGAGAAGAAGATCAAATCAATAGAGATGGAGAGGTAGGATGAAATAACCTATAAAGAGGTGACATGGAGTACTGCGCCGACGGATGTAATAATTTTTCGAATTATTTTTCCTCTGACCATGTGGATGATTTTAAAGAATTGCTTTAGTGTCAGAATTATCCGAGAGAGTCTGTTTCGTCCGGAGATAGAAGGTGTTGAATGGGCGAATTAAGAATGCCTCTCTATATTTTCTATCCGTTGCAGATGATTTGAAACCTGTTTTGATAATGAATAGTTTAAGTTCATCAAATTTATGCCCATGTGCAGTTAAAGGGAGTCTTTCTACTGTAGATGAAGTCGCTTGTCATGCTTCCAACAGTAATGTCACTTTGTAATTGCTTCCATGCCTCATATCTATGTTTAGCACATAAGCTTGCTGTAGGAGCGGGTTTGTTATCGAGCGTAGCGTGTACTTATAACCAAATCTTCCCAAACTTCCATTGGGCGTCTTTTTTGCGTCAGCATGGCGACCATTTAGTTGAACGCTCAATGATTGCCAAGTGTCTCGAAGATATAATGTTTCTGACAACAGAAGCACTGAAGCATGCAGACAACAATAGACGACGGGAGGTTAAATGGTAGCAATTTTATCTAATATGACATCGATTGTCGGGCTGCTATCAGTAGTGTCACTTGGTAAATGCTTCCATGCCTCGTATCAAGTACTATCAGATCAGCTTGCCTGCACTTATAACGGAATACTCAAGCGCAGTTCATAACAACACAAATATTTTCCAGAAATACTACCCTATTTTAACTAGCGACGAGCATCTGAAGAAAATATATTCTGATGCAGCACAGTGGATATAAAGACGCAACTCAAGCATAAGGGTTACCGTAGCATACACGAGACCCCATTCAACGATTCATTCTTCTATCATGCTTCAAATATGCAAGGAATACAAAATACTGGCAGCATTCCTAATCCACTAATTTAAAACTGCAACGACCAAGGATCATCATCTCCTAAATAAACTTAAAATCTCTCCGTTATGTTCCGGCACTCAAGTACATCTTTAAAAATGCCTTGCGCGTTGTCATAGCAAAAAAAAAATACAAAATATTATTATACTGTCTCTCCAGCCCTCCATTCCCCCTCTTTATCGTTTCTTTCACTCCCTGCACCTCCTATTCTGCCTTTTATTATCAGTTTTTTCTTAGCAACTTTTCTTTTATAATCTCCACCACCTGGTACCTTTTATAAGACACTTTTGATTCCACGCTCTCTTCTCCTTCCTTTCGCTCTTTCTGTGCAGCCCTCTTTTTTTCTCGTTTGCTAGTATTTCTCTCGGTCTTTGGGCTTAACTGTGTTCTTTTATTTCTTCAGATCAGCCTCATGTCATACCATGCACCTGTCGCTGCTGCCCTCGAGTGCACACACCGTCTTTTAAGCCCACGTCCAATTTCTGTCCAACGTTCCTACCCCGCATCTCTTCAGCTGAGGTAGCATATTTTTTATCATAGTCTTGGAGGTGAACCGGATAGTCGCGTTTAGTAGCCTTCTGAAGAAAGAAGACTCACGCTCCGTATCCTAACAACATTATCATTTTACGCTACCCTCCACCTCGCAGTGCCTTCCTCCTCGGGGTGAAGACCCTACTTAAACTCTGCCTATAATGAACGCTTTGCCCAGACAAAGACAAGTTCTCTTGTCGAAACGTTTGCAAGCACTCCGAAGCTTCCATCTCCCTTGTTGACTTTCTGTTTTCGAAAACCTATCTACTAGCCCTCTCTCTACCGTGAGCACAAGTTAGAGAGTAACTCACTTTAAAATCAAGGCATGCTGGGTTCACTCCGTGCAACTCTTCCTACTGACCCTTCCTTTCGTAACCACCAAACAAATTTCTCCAGCCTAGGTTCCCCTCACGATGGTGAGGGAACATCAAGTAGCTGCCCAGCCACCGGTCATCTCATGAGCCCACACGGCAGTAGAATGCAGCAAGCTACCTTCTCAAGATGTAGTAAGCAAGCTGTTGCAAAATTTCTGAGGTACGTCTTGTCTCTCTGTCATATAATTTGTGCGTCAGAATAACAATAGCACTAGGCTTTCCTCTTTTATATTTCCGCTATAGGGAGCTGCAGGTAAAAGCCGCTTTTCAAAAATCTATCTGTCTAACTGCCGTGGCCGCAGCCTAAATCCGAATGAAGATTGCAACAACCGGTTCAAGAAATACATTAGACACACAAATCATGTATAAAAACAAAGGAATCACATAAAATACAGTAATGAAGAGTACAGTTTCAACTACTTCACCCTGATGGAGTGCGAAATGTCCAGGGGTGTTTGAGTGCGCTGTCTGTATACAGGGTACTTCATGTGAGCTTAGCCAAGATTTTCAGAAACTAGGTAGGCCGCCGCCCGGTGACACCTATGACATATTGGAAATCTTTAGCCACACCATGCACCGTGTAACCGCTTCCGTTACCGGAGCACCGGGAGCTCGCCCACCACAAGTCCGCCTCGCTGATTCATACCAATGCGGCAGGCACGCGCGCAACTGCCAGGTACCTGGCACCAGTTGGCACCCTCGAGGCAATTTTGCACATCAGCATTGACGGCGCGGGGGCTCCCGGTAGTCTAGTAAAGGTAGCGCGATGCACGTCATTCTAAAGGTGTCTACTGTGTGCCTTTGTTTGGCGCTTCTTCTAACATTAGCTGAAGCCTATCATACCAATTTTGAAATCTTCTGTTTGGATCCCAAACCATTTGGAAGGATCGTATCGATTCTATTTGAATCGCCATACCACCTAATGAAACGCACTTCGTCATAAAATTAATGTTTCAAATGACGCTTGAATATTCTTAGTGCATTACCTAAATATACGGAATAATAAAGATGTACTCTGAATAACCGCATGCTGGCGAAGAATAAGTCGTCGGTTTTGCCCAGCAGCGCTGCACCACTTTTTCCAAATATTGATCTTAATTTATATCAAAGACCCTATACAGATATTCCACCGCTCTAAATCGCGTAACGTTCCTAGTATTTATAGTACATTTCCTGCTTATTGAAACATCGGTGTCTATCGACTGACTCGGATGGGGAACGAACGATTACCTCAAGAAAAACGTGCGCACTCGCCAGTGTGCCACCTGTATTCAGGCAAAACGACTCAGTCTGGCCCGCAACGAATGAACGTCGAGAAGTCAGCGCCGGTCCTGTTGTACTCTTTTTCGTTGTCCTTTCGTTCAGCGCTGTTTTTTCCAAGTAAGTGCTCTTGAGAATGTCTCATGAGTGGTGATATGGTCAAGCCGCCCCAGTCAAGTTCAAGTTCATTTTCCTTTCTTACAAATGAGGAGCCGGAACTAAAAGCTGTGGTAACAGCTTGACTGAAGGTCCCGACTCCTTGAGACAGTGGCAGTACAGAACAATAAGTACTTTCTTCTGGGCGAGTTGGTTCATAATTTCCAAAGGTAAAAACTTGCGCAAACAGTAGAAGAAGAAGGAGACGGTACAACAGGACAGAGCGCAAACTTCCAACTGGTTTATTTAGGAAACTGTACCTACATATATAGACAGGTGAAATCATATCAGAGTGATCAAGCGTAAACACGTGTGCACACAACCAGCGAAGATCCACTACCAAGCAGGGCAAAACTAATAAAATCTCATCATGTTATCACTGAGGCCAAAAGATGCTAGCTGTAAGAAGGCTGAATGAAGTATGCAG